>NW_027507788.1:142159542-142352042 GCF_037356315.1 Lithobates pipiens | reverse complement strand
TGGTGTGTAAAAAATAAAGTATGCTAGAAATACAGTAACACATCAGGAAGTACACCCCTCACATTTTTGTAAATATTTTATTATATCTTCTCATGTGACAACACTGAAGAAATGACACTTTGCTACAATGTAAAGTATTGCGTGTACAGCTTGTATAACTGTGCAAATTTGCTGTCTCCTCAAAATAACAACACAGCCATTAATGTCTAAACCGCTGGCAAAAAAAGTGAATACACCCCTAAGTGAAAATAGGCCCAAAGTGTCAATATTTTGTGTGGCCACCATTCTTTTCCAGCACTACCTTAACCCTCTTGGACATGGAGTTCACCAGAGAGTCACAGGTTGTCACTGGAGTCCTCTTCCACTCCTCCATGACGACATCACTTAGCTGGTGGATGTTGGAGATCTTGTGCTCCTCCACTGTTTTGAGGATGCCCCACAGATGCTCAGTAGGGTTTAGGAATGGAGACATACTCGGCCAGTTCATCGCCTTTACCCTTAGCTATTTTAGCAAGGCAGTGGTTGTCTTGGAGGTGTGTTTGGGGTCTTCATCATGTTGGAATACTGCCCTGCGGCCCAGTCGAAGGGATTAGGATCATGCTCGGCTTCAGTATGTCACAGTACATGTTGGCATTCATGGTTCCCTCAATGAACTGTAGCTCCCCAGTGCCGGCAGCACTCATGCAGCCCCAGACCATGGCCACCATGCTTGACTATAGGCAAGACACACTTGTCTTTGTACTCCTCACCTGGTTGCTGCCACACACACTTGGCACCATCTGAACCAAATTTGTTTTAAAAAATAAGTTTTTATCTTGGTCTTCTCAGACCACAGGACATGGTTCCAGTAATCCATGTCCTTAGTCTGCTTGTCTTCAGCAAACTGTTTGCAGGCTTTCTTGTGCATCTTTCCTTCTGGGATGACAGCCATGCAAACCAATTTGATGCAGCATGCGGCGAATGGGCTGAGCACTGACAGGCTGACCCCTACCCCTTCAACCTCTGCAGCAATGCTGGCAGCACTCGTATGTCTGTCTATTTCCCAAGGACAACCTCTGGATATGCTGAGCATGTGCGCTCAACTTCTTTGGTCGACCATGGCAAAGCCTGTTCTGAGTGGGATCTGGCCTGTTAAGCCGCTGTATTGTTATGGCCACTGTGCTGCAGCTCAGTTTCAGGGTCCTATCAATCTTATAACCTAGGCCATTTTATTTTTTATTTTTTTTGTAGAGCAACCATTCTTTTTTCCGGATCCTCAGTTCTTTGCTATGAGGTGTCATGTTGAATTTCAGTGACCAGTATGAGAGGGTGAGAGCGATAACATCAAATTTAACACACCTGCTCCCCATTTACATCTGAGACCTTGTAACACTAACGATTCACATTACACTGGGGAGGGAAAATGGCTAATTGGGCCCAATTTGGACATTTTCACTTAGGGGTGTACTCACTTTTGTTACCAGCAGTTTAGACATTAATGGCTGTGTGTTTATTTTGAGGGAGCCGTACACTCACTACTTTACATTGTGGAAATGTGTAATTTCTTCAGTGTTGTCACATGAAAAGATATAATAAAATATTTAGAGAAATGTGAGGTGTGTACTCACTTTTGTGAGATACTGTATGTAGGGGGATGTATAATAGTATGTAGAAGGATAATTGAAAATATTAAAGTGGGAGTAAACTCCTATGCATGACTTTGCTTACCTATAGGTACAGTAAATATCTAATAAACGTGCATCGTTTGGGAGATGTTTACTTTTGATGCAGCTGGTGACATCGCCCGCGCATGCACGTCATGTTCCTTCAGAGTCCTGTGCCGTGAACCATGCCTGCGGGAGTGAGGTCATCGTGGCTCCGGCCACTCGAGCAGCCGGAGTCGGTGAACCCGCCTTAAGCGGTGACAGAGTGGAGGGCTTTGTTCTCATGTAAGTTTCACATAATGTGCTAGTATGTGACGCATATTAGCACATTATGCCATTGCCTTGCAAGATTTAAAGAAGGAAAAAAAAAACAGCAGGTTACTACCGCTTTAAAGGCTAAGGTCAGCTATTTTTTTTTTTTTTTCCTTTCTTTCCTAGTACCTCAACCCTTCTGCGACCTGGTAGTCCACTGACCCTTCCTCCAGCTTTCTAACAGCCTGTACAGAGGTGCATGCAAAAAAGCTACAGGTTGTCTGCAGGGGCCTGATCTTGCAGGCTTCTGAGGGGAAAGAATAAATAATGCACATTTATTTTTTATTTTTTTTCCTGCTTTAGCAAATGGGGTTAGTTTCCCCAGTTATTTCTCTATTCTCTATTCTCTATTATGTAACATACATTGGTGTAAGCGTGACACCATTATTTGTTTTTTTGTAAGAGTTTGCTCATTACTTGCTGGTCTTTGAATATCTTGTTGCTGGAATCCTTGGTATATTAGAAGCTGGGATTCAGCTTGCCTAAAACCTTTGAGAACCTGAAATAACAGCCTTGGGCAGCATTTATTTATAAAGGACTGGGTTTGGGCAGCTTTGAAAACATCGTATAATCGACTTGTTTGGTACCAAGTCGAATCCTTGCACCTGTTGCCAAACTACAAAATTTTAATTTACTGGGACTGCAGGGAAGCAAGCCAGCTCTGGGGCTTAGCTGGTGGGAGAACTCTTTGCATCTTTTAATGAGAAAATCTCATTCCAGTGTAGCATATCGCCACTTTCAATCTCTTTATTTAAACTTCAGTTGCTCCTCACCAGGTACAAAGATGAATTTAGGCCAAGGTCTGCAGGAAGCAAGTCTTTACTGTGACACCGCTCACATCACAGAGCTGTATTACAAAGGTAACTTTCTGACCCAATCCTTCCAGTGTTGGCCTCCAGTAATGAGTGAGGCCTTTCCCATCACACCAGGGTGTAATTAAAAGGAACGGGACCACTATTTATCCATATTTGGCTGGTTATAAATAATAAAAAAAAGAAAAGCCTTGTTTTTCATTAATGTAAAACGAACTTTGGTTGAGATATAAGCAAACCTCTGCAGACGCCCGTATACACTACACAATTTTAATAAACTTCATTGCATATTCCTACATGCTTATGTTCTGATACTGAGACAAGCCACTGTTATAATTTCCTGTTTCTGATCATTGGACATTAAAGTGGTTGTTAGGCCGGGGTTCACACTGGTACGACACGAGTTATACCACTTTGGATCTGACTTTGCCCTGCGACTTGAAATCCAACATGCATCCGACTTCAATGAACAGGGATCTGACTTTGATCCCTGACAATACCATGCACTGTGTCTGGTATGAATCTTTAGGGGAAACTCGGTCTGGTATGGATTTTCAGGGGGACCCCCACGACAAAATAAATAGACCCTTATATGAGCATACAGCCCATCACGAAAGGGTGATGGGGACAAGCAAATGGCGCCCCCCCCTGAACCATACCAGGCCGCATGCCCTCAACATGGGGGGGGGGATGGGAGCTTTGGGGCAGGGGGGCCCTGAGCACCCCCACCCTAAAGCACCTTGTCCCCATGTTGATGAGGACGAGGGCCTCTTCCTGACAACCCTGTCCTTTGGTTGTTAGGGTCTGCGTGCAGGGAGCTTATCGGAATCTGGAAACCCCCTTTTAACAAGGGGGCCCCACCCTATAGGAATGAGTATGGCGTACATTGTACAAGTGTCAATAAAACACATTACACATGTATTTAAAGTAATTTATTATGGCAGCTCTGTCGTCTCTTCCGGTCTCTCCTCCCCTCTCCAGCTCTTCTGTGTCCTCCACTGACGTCTTCTGCTTCTGATGGTTCTTCTCCCCACTCCGGTTCTCCTCCGCTCTCTCTCCAGTTCTTCTGCTTCTGTCTGCTTTCTTCTGCTGGGTCTCTTCCGCTGCGTTCTCACTCTTTTTTGCCTGGTCTTCTCTGCTGTCTTCTCCTTCTATTCTTACGATATTGACTCAACGCTCTCTCCTGCTCTAATGCCGGGTGCGCAGTGTGCCACTACTTATATTGGCATGGGGCGTGGTCACCGGATGACGTTACACAGTGATGCCATGCCAATATAAGTAGTGGTACACCGTGCAACCGGCATTAGAGCGACAGAGCGCTTTGAGTCAACATCAGGAGAATGGGGGGGAAGACAGTGGAGAAGACGAGGCAAAAGAGCGAGAAGACAGCGGACAGAAGGAGAAGAACCAGAGAGGGGAGAAGAGATCAGTAGAGACTACGGAGCTGCCAAAATAAATTACTTTTAAAAACACGTGTAATGTTTTATATTTGACACTTTTTAGGTGAATGGGTAGGCCTGGTATGGTTCAGGAGGGGGAGGGCGCTCATTAGTTCCCACCCCCTTTCCTGACCTGCCGGGCTGTGTGCTCGGATAAGGGTCTGGTATGGATTTTGTGGGGGGCCCCAATGCCGTTTTTCGGCATGCGAGTTCCCCTGGAAATCCATACCAGACTGAAGAGCCTGGTAAGCTCTTGGAAGTGGAACCCATGTCGGTTTTTTTTTTTGTTTTTTTGTTTTTTTTTTTTTATTGGTGTGGAGTTCCCATTCAAGATCATTTGGACACAAGTCACATGCCAAAGCCAGGTCAGTCAAGACCGCGATCCGACATTGATCTGACTTCTTTAGTGATATTCAATGGGCGGAAGTCTGATCACAGTTGGACCAAAGTAGTGCAGGGAGCACATTGATTTTCACACATCATGCGACATGAGCGCCCAGTGTCGGAACGTTGTGTTGTACCAGTGTGAACCTGGCCTAAAGGCCAAATGTTTTTTACCTTTGTGCAAATAACATAACTATATCAAAGATACAAATAGATGGGCAATGGAATTTCTGTAAGTGTATTGGCCAGCTTTTTGTATGTGTTTTTATTGATGCAGTTTTAATAAAAATGTACTACACTATAAATGCTTTTTTTTTTTTTTTTTTTTCCTGTCTTTTGTTTGCTATATGGACAATCACTGCTGATCTTTTGATGGACAACAGCATGTTTAAGCTGCCATGGGCTTGATGGATCGATCTCTCATTTTGTGCACAGCTCACTCCCTGCCAGTCTGCTTCCAAAGGAGACTGAGCACCGCCAATATAAAGCCGTGTCGAGCCACAACAAACGGGGCAGGGGAAAATGTTATTAGTGTAGTAGGATTTATTTAAAACCACATCAATAGACATACAAAAGCCAGCAATACACTTAGGGTGAGTTCACATTATACAGTATCTTACAAAAGTGAGTACACCCCTCACATTTTTGTTAATATTTTATTATATCTTTTCATGCGACAACAATGAAGAAATTACACTTTGCTACAATGTAAAGTAGTGTGTACAGTTTGTATAACAGTGTAAATTTGCTGTCCCCTCAAAATAACACACGGCCATTAATGTCTAAACCACTGGCAACAAAAGTGAGTACACCCATAAGTGAAAATGTCCAAATTGGGCCCAATTAGCCATTTTCCCTCCCCGGTGCCATGTGACTCATTAGTGTTACAAGGTCTCAGGTGTGAATGGGGAGCAGGTGTGTTAAATTTGGTGTTATCACTCTCACTCTCTTACTGGTCACTGGAAGTTTAACATGGCACCTCTGAGGATCCTGAAAAAGAATTGCTGCTCTACATAAAGATGGCCTAGGCTATAAGATTTGCCAAGACCCTAAAACTGAGCTGCAGCACGAGCCCAAGACCATATAGCAGTTTTACAGGACAGGTTCCACTCAAAACAAGCCTTGCCATGTTCAACCAAAGAAGGTGCCGTAAACAGCGACTCCTGGTGTGCACGGCCATTTATAGGACTGAAGCCTGTGAACCCAGAAGAAAGACTGGGTGAAGATGGAAGCACCTACTGCGGTGACAGCGTGCCGCTGGAGGGCTTCATTTTAAGGTAAGTTTGTCATAATGTGCTAGTATGCGGTGCACACTAGCACATTATGACTTAAACTGCCTGGGGCCCAATTTTTTTTCTTTTTCTGTGGTTTAATACAGCTTTAAGGCGGGGCTCTGCTTCCACTTCCTAAGGCCCCATATACACTATTCGATTTTCTGCTGATTTTTATTTTCAGATTTACTAAAACCATATAGTGAAAGGGCCTGCCTGTTTGCATACAAATTGATACTCCTAAGGTGTGACCTCATATTATATGGTTTTGGTAAATCTGAAGACAAAAATCTGCAGAAAATCTAATGGTGTGTATGGGCCATAACCCTGCTGCTAATTGGAGGCTTGCTATGATGCAATCAGCCCCAGGGTTTGTATAGAGGTGAAATCTGTATCCCTTTAGATTTCTAGCACCCTTTGTCAAATAGCTCACTAAAAACCAAGGACTCTGCAACAAACCAAAGCACAGTTGGATTTTATTTTCAAGCTTTGTGCAGACTTCTGAGAAAAATGATGACCCAGTCACAAAAGCCGGAGGTCTCATTTCAGGCGTGTTCTCAGTCTATGCAAAATGTAGCGATTGCCCCAGTATAGGCAGGGTTTCGAGAGAGCCGCATTTAAATTAGCTTTTTCTTTACCAATGTTAGAAAATTTAAAGCTGGCTCTACACCAAAGTAGAAAGGGAAATTCTAATGGCTTTAAATTACAAAATTGCTTGCATAAAGATTCCCAAAGCACTAAAAGACAGCAGATGGAAGATTGCTTTTCTGTTCAATTTGTCTAATAGAAACCGCAGACAAATTGTTTCAACAAGGAATGTTGTGATGACTGATTGGAGTTCCTTATGGCGGAGTTTACACTATTGCATTATGTGTATTGGTGCATTGCACTGCCATACATTTTGAATGCAGTGCTTTCCTTGCCTTGCGTTTTTCCAAAAAGGGGTTAGGTGCTGTTTTGGCTTTAGGCAGCCTAGCTCAAAATGAAAGTGCTGCATTAATGCAACGCACTTTAATGCACCAGGTAAGTGAACCTGGCCTAAACATGGAAGGAAGTGTTGCGGCCTTTGCATGGGGGGGGGGGGGGGGCCGCAACACTTCCTTTGGTGCACGTGTGGTCCCTTCTGCATCTCCTGCTTTGCCAGCTCTCTAAAAGGTCCTGGATACCTCCCTCTATACAGTGACCTGTTCAGATGGCATTAACCCTTCATGTTCCACTGTAGTTTGAGTGCCCCATGATGAAATACCTTTAATTTTTTTGCAAGATGGCCGATTTATAAGCAGAGGTATTCGTTTCACAAGCTTTGCCACGTTACGATGCACTTGTAGCAACAGAGGCTCATCTTTCAGTTTTTTCCAGGGAGAAAAACATTTAGAGAAGGTTTCAGTCATATTAGAAGACATGCAATGGTCACAAGTGTGCTTCTTTGCCCTCTCCTCCCGATTCTTTTTCTTATTTGCCTGCTGCTGCTTCAGCACAGTCAGCAGAGGATTCAGAAGGTATCCTTATGGGGGAGTAGGTACATGCTTATATTATTTCTAATCTCAAGGATACCATTTCGCTCCTTGTCAGCATAGTATACACATGTTTAAACCTGGACACCCTGCATCGTGTATGTCTCAATCGTTGCCAGCCTGGGTTCCATTAAAGAGGTATTAAATCCCAGAACAAACAAAAATTATACATTGCAGCTTACTAATCCAAATGTGGTGGCTGCATTTTTATTTATTTATTTTCAGATTTTTCCTTTAGGTTTACCTGGTGGTCTGGCCAGTAACACACTTCTGTCTAGTTATGCAGGAACTCTTGGACAACAGCATTGTCTGGAGAGGTGGTGTTAGATGGACTTTTACAGAAGTGACTAACAAATTAAATCCTAACTCCCAACTAGAACTTTTGAAGTTACATGTTCTAAAGATTCTGGATCTAGCCTGCAGAATCCTTCCTTCTGTCCCCCAGTTGAAATTTACACATGCTGCCCTGTTATACTGTGTGGCTGGGCCAATTATATTTGCTTACTATCCAGAATTGGTCTCCTTTCAGCCCACATTCAGAGGGCCCTTTGGCTCAAATTCTGGGCAAGAAGCACTTGCTGTAAATGTCCTTTTTTTAAATTTTAGGGGCATCCTTTTTACTAAGAACCTCCTTATCAGGGGTAAAAGGACCAGCAAAAGAAGGTTAGAGCTCTGTCTTCAAAACTCTTTAAAAGGAACTCTTCCTAGCCTCTGGTCTCCTCAGACCTTCAAGTCCAAACCTGGGACTCTATTTATGTCAGGGCTGGGCTCAGCCCTTCCTTCTCAGAGCAGGCTGCTCAGCTGCCAGTTAATTACCAGCTCCAATCTTTTCCACAGTGACTCACCTGATCATGATATCCTGTTCATCAGTCCTGCTGGTTACCTGAGCTGTTCTGTTCCCCTCTGCCTTCGCTTTGGTCAACACATCCAGGGACTCTCATGTGTACCTGTTGAAGACTTGCTTGGCTGATGTCCCTTCTGGCTCCAGATTCTTCTTCCTGTTCCGCTACGCTGATTCTCAGATTTCCTGGCCAGTCCTGAAGTATGCTGATCTTTCACTCCGTGACGTCCTGGCTTGTCTGACTATCCATTCTGGTTACAGAACTCTGGCTATGATTTGACTGTGTTGCTCTGTTTACCTTTTACAATTATTAAACAAGTGTGATTTTAACTGCACTTCTGTCTGTCTGATTCATGGTTTCTGACAGTTTAGCCATAAGTCTTGGACCCCAAAACCCTCCAAGCCTATGCACAACCTCTTGTGATGAGGGCAGGTCCCTACTTCTCAAAGTGGGGGTGGGGGGTTTACTAACATTTGTGGCTACACATTCTTAAAATTTCTGCCTCTGCCCTTTTTCATGTTGTCCTATCTTCTTTCCCCACACAGACTAGCAGACTTCTAGGCTTCCTTGGCTCAGCTAGTTAGTCGGGTTTCTTTGAAAAACTGTTCATTGTTCTCAAGGCAAAAGGGGGCATTTGCCTCATGTTGGATCTAAAAGGTTCTCAGCGCCTTATATTTGGACGAGCTTGCTGATGGAACAGTTGGTGCAGGCCCCACTGGACAATGTCAGACTGTTCAAATAGTACAAACATTCGGATGGATCCTGAAAGTTTAGATGTCAGCATGGGAACTTGCTCATTGCTTGGAGTATTTGAGCCTTCTCTTGGAAACTGCCCTCTCCAGGTTTTTTTTTCCCATGGGAAATACTTCAGATATTCTGCTTGCACGTTTTTTGGCCTCTACAGTTCTAGTCCCCACTTTTTGCATGAGGGTCCTGAACTTGGTAGCAGCATCCCCTAAGCTAATCCAATTTGCCAGATTCCAGTTCAGACTGTTACAACTCAACATTCTGTCTGCATGGGACAAATTGGATCATTTCATTTACTTGATGCTTAAGACCAGATTAACTCTGGAAAATGCCACGGCTGTGGCTTACATCAACCATCAGGAAGGAACCAGAAATGTCTTTCGGAGAGGCTAAACCGATTCAGGCAGTATTTCACCTTCCAACCTGGCCTGCTGTACACATCGGTGCATGGATGATTGATTGGGCATAATTCCTCACTTGATAACAGCTAGACAAAGGAAAATGGTCCCTGCACCTGGGGGTGCTTCAGGACCTCGTTGCAGGTCGGGGACATCGGATGTGGACCTCCTGGCCTTCAAATTCAATAGAAAACAGCCCAAGTTTGTCTCAGGTGTAGAGATCCTCTAGCTTTCACAATGGATCTGCTGGTGACGCTGTGGGATAAATTCTGCCTGATCTACACCTTTCCTCTTTTGCAAATCCTGCCTCACCTGTTTTGCAGGATTGAGATAGAGGGCATCCCCATAATTCTCATTGCACTGAACGGGCCCTGGCAGAAATGGTACTTGGACCTCTGCAGGCTCCTGGACTCTGTGGGCCCTACCAGATTGTCTAGATATTCTGTCCCAAAGACTGGTTTACAACCCGGTTTCAGTTACTCTTTACTGGCCTGGCTCTTGAAACCCAGGCAATGAAGGATAGGGGCCTACCTGATTTGGTTATCCCTACACTTCTCAAAAAGAGGCTATATTTCTCAAAATAAAGAAGTCCATAATGTTGCTATCTACCATCATAACTGGAAAACATATATTTTTCACAGTTCTAGGGGAAGAAATTCCATCCCAGGAAGTACTGTGTGGGACAAATTCTGTAACAGAATTTTTGGCTTACCATAAATTGCTTGCTACAAAAATGGGGCATGATGGGAGTGGGAGATAGTGCTGGTCTGTGCAACAGCTTTATTTTACCAGTGTCCATTCTCCTGAAGGTAGCTGCATAACCCTTTGTCTCCGAATATTCCAGCCATGTTCCCTAATGTAGTCCCAAAAAAAAGTTGGTATTTTTTTTTAAAAATTGTTATTTTTTTTGTTAGACAAGTCAAAAAATCCTGCTGTATATGCACTTACATTTCTCATTAGATTTACCTTTTTTGGTTTCATTTGAAATGTAATGTGATGATAACTTGGCCTCATAATATTTATCCACAAGGGTTTTGTTTGATTCTCTTTTGTGAACAAGGCACATATATCATAAACCATTTAACCATAGCAGGGAGCACTCTTCTCCTTTTTTTTTATTTTTTTTATTTTTTTTTAGTGGTTCTAAAGGAGAAAAATGACCTGTGCTGCACTCCGAACCCACCCAGTTGTGTGACAATAGCGAATAAATATTCACTATTGCCACACTAATCCTGCCCCCCCCCCCCACGCATGACAGAAGCTGCTGTGATGCAGAGAAGGAGGAGACGTGACAGAAGCCATCGCCTGTAGGAGCGCTGCCTGTCCGCAACCTAGTTGGGGTTATCCGGGGGGGGGGGGGCTGGATGACTGACCGCGAGAAAGTCACCACTGTATAGGCATGTTTGTGGTGTTTGTGTTTTTTTTTTTTTTTTTTTTTTTATAATAAAAAAAAAAGTTTTATAACCGCTTTAAGTATGGAATTAAATGTGATTTTATGTATGTCAACCAACATTCAGTGAACCACTACCTGTAACTAAAAGCTGAATTTCTGGCAAATAGTTGGAATACATACATAATAGCTGTTTGATTTGTGATTCACTATAGGTAGTAATAACCCCTCACTAATGGACAGAAGCCCGGAATATTTTTATTATCGAAAGATCAACCAGATAAAAGAGCGAATGCATTTTGGGAGTTCATACACTCCTCCATCAGAAATGCCTGGAAAGGTTTATGGCTGCATGCACAAGGGCGGCCAGTGGTGCACAGTTTGCTGCCCCTGTGGGGCCTTGTGAATGCAGCCCAAAAGTGTAGATTTCCTATTTAATATTGGCACGTAGGTAATGCAGCACCTTATGATCTCCTATATCATATCAGACTGGTATAGATGGGTATATGTGTACGTGCATCCTCTTCTTTTTTGCATCTGTCTGAGGTTCTGAAAAACAAACTAAATGAATAATTGAATTGCACATTTGCAGATGCTGGTGTGATTGACAGAGAGGATGGCCCTCTACCCATGAAGCAACACGTAGGCCAGGAGGCTCTGGTAAGGAGAGATTATCATTCCGCTTGCTGCAGTCACTGTCCTTTGCGTTCTCCCAGCTCATTGTCATTCTGCTGATATCTGACTGGTAGAACGCTGCAGGGTGCTTTAATCCCTGTAGATTGCTTCCTGAGATTGTTCAAGGTCTCTGCTAATTTCCAGTCACGTCTCCTCTCTGTACGTGATGAAACACATTGCTTTGTTTGTTCAGACTCCACATTATAAATTATATGGATCATATATACATTGCACTTCAGTACAGTACAACACTTGACAAGAGGTCTGTACCAACCTGATGAGAATCGGTTTAATTTAAAACCACTAGACATTGAGGCTTGCAGTTTCAGATCTGTTTATGCCATTCCCTAAATCTCTTATTTTAAGGGTCAGTTCACCCATCACTGATGCCTCCAGTTTTGGTAGATGCTGGGCATTAAACTGCCTGAGCATTTCTTGCATCTTTTGTAGCTTCCAATGGTGGGATCTCTGTGATGTGGCCATTATAAGGACCCCCTCCTTTCCATGTTTACAGTATATTACAGAGAATGTAACCAGAGAGGCTGAAACAAAAAGGTGGGTGATAACACCTAAAACTTCCAGGTGGGCAGGAACAGAGTGTTTGTCCCCATTGGGTGGATTATCCCTTCAGATCTTGTTCTGTCTGATGCACATCAAATAGAAGTGGGGGGGATTTTTCCTTGCTTCCTCTTTTGTCAAAGATGCAGGAAGAAAGTAGAAATCTTGCAAATGGACACAAAAAAGCCTGCATATATAATGAACACGTATTGCTGCTTCCAAGTATTTACAATATATACATAAAAACCAAGTTTTTTTTGTTTTAATGTCAGTGGTTGTAAACCTCTGCAACATGCACAAAGCCTAGCCCTTTACAGTGTGTACTAGCCTCAATCCAAAGCATAGTGTGATTTTGTCTATTTTCTCCTTTCTCTGCTATCTGCATGAGTCAATTCTGACAGTCTATGCTAACACCATGGAGTCCTGGGAGACAGCCTCCTCCTCTCTAGCCAGGGTTGCCAACTAAGTTTACGAACTGTCCCTAAACGTCCATTACGGACCTGCAGACTGCATGTTCGTAACAGATATTTATGGAAATATGCAAATGTACACATTTTATAAACTGTAAATTTACTGACAGTTGGTAACCCTGCCTCCAGCACAGAGCAGGTTGACAGCCTAAGCTGTGTATGTTTCCCTATGAGACTGTAGAGAAGGGAATGTGCCTATTTTTACCACACAAGTCTCATATTACACTCGGCTCACCTCTCTGCTGTGCAATGTGTGACATCCAATCCCTGTCTACCTCTGCTTCCTGAAGCTCAGAAAAGCTTTGCAAACTGTGCACTTTAAATAGGCGTAGAGAAGAGAGGGCTTCAAAAACGGCTACAATATTTTTTTTTTTTTTTTTTTATTATTAGGAGGATTTGTTTAATCTTTGTGTAGGCCAGTCACTTCACTGGGTATATGTAAGGGTTTACAACCACTTTAAAATAACGCTAAACAATATCCTTATTCTTCAAAAATAATCTATACACATCTACTACTTAATGTCCGTGTGATCTGTTTTCTCATAAAAATAATTTTATTGTTTCTCTGCCTGAACCTCTCCCTTTCCTTTCACTTTTGTTTGTTTGGATTGGGCTGTGCATGTTAGTGCGATTATGCACATTCTAAATCCTATGGTCCCAAGTCCATATTGGGTGCAAGAGAGGTTGTCTACATTCCTACATGTGTAAAACCATGGAGAACGAATGTAGCCACCCTCTAATGGGACCTCAGATCACAGCAGCAAAAATAAGGGATTTGGAGGAGGCCGTGCAATAGAAGGAACTTTTTTGAGTTAGAATCTTAAATAATGCTTGAAGAGAATTTTATTTTCTTTAAACCAGAATTTAGTGCCACTTTTAACACACGGGAGCAATCTAAATTAAGCTGTTCTGTGTGTGTCTGTATATAACAAAAAAATCCAGTCCTTTTTATAATCAGCCATTCCTGATGTTCAACATGGACAAAAAAGAAGATGCAGCTTTTTATTTCTTGTGGTTCAATGACTGCAAAATTACCCTGCACTTTTGGGAGTAGCTGTTTCATGCATTTAGGTGATGAATGACTGCAGCCTTGGGCAAATAAAATTCAGACTGTGTTCATGACTGTTGTTTGAATTTTGGTTTAGCATCCCCCCCCCCCCCTTAATTTTTAGTTTTGCTATGCAACTTGACTAGATGACTAGTGCTGCTTTACCTTTTTCAGCCCACATTCTCTATATAAACTATTCATACAATGCCCCATGCTGAGCACATGTTAAAGCGGAAGTAAACCCATTGTTTTTACTGATTTCAGAAAACTGACAGTTGGGATTTCGAACGGTCACATTTGCTTGTGCTGTCAAACCAGCTAATGGCTTGTGTTCTACAGTGCTTTGCAAAAGTATTCACCCCCCTTGGCAGTTTTGTTGCCTCACAACCTGAAATTAATATTGATTGTTTGAGGATTTGCATCATTTAATTTACAGAACATGCCCATAACTTTGAAGGTTTTTTTTTTTTTTTTTTTATTGTGAAGCAAACAAGAAATAGGACAAAATAACAGAAAAATTCAACGTGCAATAACTAAAGTGAACACTTTGTAGAGCTACCTTTTGTGGCTATCACAGCTCCAAGTCACTTTGGATAAGTCTCTATGAGCTTGCCACATCTTACCACTGGGATTTTTGACCATTCCTCCTTGCAAAACTGCTCCAGCGCCTTCAAGTTGAATGGTTTGCGCTTGTGAACAGCAATCTTTAAGTCTGACCACAGATTTTCTATTTGAGGTCTGGGCTTTGACTAGGCCATTCCAACACATTTACATGTTTCCCCTTAAACCACTCAAGTGTTGCTTTAGCAGTGTGTTTGGAGTCATTGTCCTGCTGGAAGGTGAACCTCCGTCCTAGCCTCAAATCACAGAGTGGTACAGGTTTTGCTCAAGAATATCCCTGTATTTAGCACCGTCCATCTTTCCCTCAACTCTGATCGGTTTCCCAGTCCCGACTGCTGAAAAACATCCCCCCAGCAGGATGCTGCCACCACCATGTTTCACTGTGGGGATGGTGTTCTTTGGGTGATGTGTTGGGCTTGCACCAGACATAGCGTTTTCTTTGATGGCCAAAAAGTTTAATTTTAGTCTCATCAGACCAGAGCACCTTCCTCACATTTTGAACATGCCTTTTTGCAAACTCAAAACATGCCATTTTGTTTTTTGCTGAAAGTAATGGCTTTCTTCTGGCCACTCTGCCATAAAGCCCAACTCTATGGAGCGTATAACTTACTGTCGTCCTATGTACAGATACTCAAGTCTCTGCTGTGGAACTCTGCAGCTCTTCCAGAGTTACCTTGGGTCTCTGTGCTGCCTTTGTGCCATCTTTTGGCAGGTTTGCTGTTGTGCCATGTTTCCATTTGGTTATGATAGATTTGATGGTGCTCCTAGGGATCATCAAAGATTTGAATTTTTTTTTTTTTTTATAACCTTACCCTGACTTGTACTTCTCAACAACATTGTCCCTTACTTTTTGGAGAATTCCTTGGTCTTTATGGCAGTGTTTGGTTAGTGGTGCCTCTTGCTTAGGTGTTGCAGCCCCTGGGGCCTTTCAAAAAGGTGTGTGTGTGTGTGTGTGTGTGTGTGTGTGTGTAATGACAGATCATGTGACACTTAGATTGCACACAGGTGGACATCATTTCACTAATTATGTCACTTCTGAAGGTAATTGGTTGCACCAGAGCTTTTTATGGGCTTCATAACAAAGGGGGTGAATACATACGCAATATGCCAATTATCAGTTTTTTTATCTCTGAAAAATATTTTTTTGTTTTATATTTTTCTAATTTTACTTCACCAACTTAGTCTATTGTGTTCTGATCCATCACATATGATTCCGATTAAAAAAACATTGAACTAAAGGCTGTAATGTAACGAAATAGGTAAACAGCCAAGGGGGCGAATACTTTTGCAAGGCACTGTAACTGATCACATGTGCAGCTTCGTGGCACTTAAACATGGCAGCTTCCTTGGCTGAAAACGATAGTTTACTTCCACTTTAATAAAAGCTATTCTTTTTGACAGCTACTAGCCAATACTGAGTAGTGTCTACCTGTCATAGCTGGATGTCACGGACCGTTTTTAGTCCCCACTAAGGGAACAATTAGAGTTCTATCCAATCATTTGTTGGCTATAAAGTGGGGATCACACGCAATGTGCCTCTATATTTAACATTTTGTGTTCTAGCACCTTCTTTTTGCATCACATAATTAGACGAATTCCAGGTATGGATATTTTTGAATAGTTACATTGGTCCAAGCTGAACTAATGTAACAGTGCATATAATACCATACCTGTAGGATCCCTCTAGAAGCTGAAATCACTGTAGTAGACAGTGCTACTACAGTAATCGACACTTGCTTTCAGGTCCCATGCTGAGTGGCTGCATTGTGAACACAGGAAATTGGGCGCTTGGCACATGCTCCATTAAGATTGCTTTGAATTTTCTCAATTAATGCAAAACGTTCTCCGATTCAAGAAGGTGGCGAGGCAGGGTGGTGATGTCATACTCTCCACCTCGTCTTATTGGAGAGCATTGTGCATTCATTGAAACAATGCAAAACATTCTATAAATCGTGCCCATGCCCAGCAGCCGACCTCCTGTGTTCACAATGTAGCAGAGCAGCTGCTTACAAAGGGACCCGCAAGCTAGTGGAGATCACGGTTATAGTAACTACTACAGTGACTTGCAGCTTCTAGGGAGCTCAGCCAGGTAAAACGCATGCATAATTACATTGGTCTAAGCTAGACCAATGTAGCTATGTAAAGGTATCCATATCTCGGATTCGGCTTTAAACCAAAGGTGCACATATTTGGATTGTAGAATGATTGTAAAAGACAGAGTTGAGAGTGACTACCTTGTAGAATTGCATGCTTGAGATTCAGTATTCCAGAAACACATTACTGTAGGCCAGAGGATTGTAGATGTACTCGGAGCCAGCATGAGGAGCAAAAAAGCTGTGGGGATTTTCAAGCTTTAGAGTACCTTCAGTTATTTCTTTACGCAGGCTCAAGAAGATGCTGCAGATCCAGCCAAAGACCCCAACAATCAGGGTGAAGATGAGTATGAGGAGGCAGAAATAGACAGACCAGCGTTTGAGGAGAAAGCAAATGCAGAGAAGCAACCAGCTCAACCTGAGGTGGATAGGCCAATGGTAAATTTGCTTCTTTACTTTATTAGTTTAATTCCACTTGCCTGTATTTTTCCTTGAAATGCATATTCAGGAAAACGGATACAGAGCTTTCTGTAAAGAAAATCCTGTTAGCTGGGAGTAGCTGCCAGGGGTGTATACATTTCAATTTCTGCTCCTGTGTGCGGCCACCTGTCCTCCACAGAATATATTTGAGTAAAGCTGACCATACACTAGTAGATTTTCGAAAAAACATTCATACGAATGTTTTTTGTATGTCCGATGACTGGACAACTGTTCTTCCCTTTTTTTTTATTTTATTTTTTTAAATTCGCGCTGAACATTCAGTTTTGGAATGAATGTAATTTCTTCATTAAAATCCAAATTCAATGTTGGAAATTTGAGAAATTTCTACCCAGCTCTTTTGATTTTTTTTTTTTTTTTTCCATTACTGTATTTGGAAATTAGCGTCGCTTTGACTTCACTGATTAATTATTAGAAATTCTAACTAACTCTTTTTAAAAAAAAAAATGAACAAAGTTCTATTAGTTTACTGTATGGCCTAGCTTCTATCCTTATGCCCCGTACACACAATCGCAGAATTTCCGATCGGGACTTTTTCCGACCGAAAAATGGAGAACCTGCTCTCAATCTTTTGCTGGCTGGAATTCTGCCAGCAAAAGTCTGATGGAGCATACACACTGTCGGAATTTCTGACCAAAAGCTCTCATCCGACTTTTGCTGGAAGAATTTCCGATCGTGTGTGGCATTAGACTGGTAGCGATGTAATGTAATAGAACAAGTACAGGGAAATACCTGTCCATGTGACAGCAATGCACTTTCCTGTTGTAGACTGACAATCTAGTGCATTTTTCTGGACTCAAAAAAAGCAAAGAATGGTGTCAGCCCTGCCCCTATCTCCTTGTATCTCCTTGTAAACTACTGGATGCCTCCCAATCTCCTGCTCTCCACAGCATAGAGAATGGTTTTGTAGTTCAAGATGAGAACTGGGAGGAATCCTTGATAACAGAGGAAGTGTGCAGAGGACATGTTAGCGCTCTGAATTCCTAACAGGATTAACAGGTAGTAATTGCAGTTATTGAAGAGATATAACAAAATGCTTAGATTGTGTATTTAACAGACCAGAAGGGAGCAAATAAAGGAAATTCATTGTTTGTGTTTATATAAACTTCAATTGAATTGTGTTTTTATGACATAGGGCTGTCTGTGGAATAAGACATTTCAATACCTCTTCCCTGCAAGTATTGTGTAGCCATCGTGTGATGTAGATCCAGCCATTACATGTATTTATGTCAGTCTGTGATTACTCTACACTCATCTGTCAGTGGGCAGAGCTGGAATGAATGAGTCACATTTGCCTCTGAATGGTGTCTCTTCAGTTGGTGGCTCATACAATAGAAGATAAGGAAGCCAAATTTCCATGAAGGGGCGATAAGCCGTCAGTAATGTGCGTGGATGGATAAGAAAAGGGTTACATCTGAGATCACTAATGCAATTTTAGATTAAAGCTGAACTCCCAGCTATGAGCTATTTTATATACTTGCATTGGGCCAGCTTGGCACAGTATATATGTGATACCTGTGTCACCTCTGTGGAAGCGGTAAAACACTGTAATAGCCTGAGCTACTACAATGATGATCGTGGTCTTCAGGTGCCACACCGTGCAGAGTAACCACAGGGGGCTGCTTGGTCAGCCTTGCTACCAGAGAACGCCTTTCATTTTATATTGATGAATGCAAAGCTATCTCTGGATAAAGTGGTGAGAGTAACATCGCTGCCTCTCCGTCATCCAATCAGAACGCATTGAGAAAAAGGCATGCTCTAAATGGCAGCTTTGCCAAACAATCATCCCTCTATAGGGTTACTGTGCAGAATGGTGGCTCGGTATGGTCCCCGGAAGACTCCTCACTGTAGTAGTGGGGGATACTATAGGAATTTACAGCTTCCACAGAGACTGATTGGGTATCATATATGCATACTTACTTTTTGCAAAGCTAGTAAGTATGCAGAATACACTCACCAGCCACTTTATTAGGTACACATTGCTAGTACAGAGTTAGACCCCCTTTTACCTTCTTAATTCTTCATGGCATAGGTTCAACAAGGTGTTGGAAACATTCCTCATTTTGGTCCATTTTGACATGATGGCATCACGTAGTTGCTGCAGTTTTGTCTGCACATCCATGATGTGAATCTCCCATTCCACCACATCCCAAAGGTGTTCTATTGGAATGAGATCTGGTGACTGTGGAGGCCATTGGAGTACAGTGATCTCATTGTCATGTTAAAGAATCCAGCGGTGAGATGATTGGAGCTTTGTGACATGGTGCATTATCCTGCTGGAAGGAGCCATCAGAAGATGGGTACACTGTAGTCATAAAGGGGTGGACATGGTCAGTAACAATACTCGGGTAGGCCATGGCGATTAACCACTTCCATATCGGGCCTATTCTGGCACTCCTCTCCAACATGTAAAACATCTATTTTTTTTTTGCTAGAAAATTACTCTGATAAAAAAAAGATATATAATGTTTGGGGGTTCTGAGACCCCAGGGAATAAATTGGTGGTCATTGCAACTTCTTATTTCACACGGCATTTGCACAGCAATTTCTCAAACGCAGGGGACAGTTTCATGTATAAAAAAACAAAAACATTAAAGTTAGCCAGCAGACATTCAGATTTAACCACTTAGTTTCTATGGGAATGAAAACGCCCAAATCAGCCCAATTCGCGCGACAAAAAAGGGTCCGGAACTTGTTTGAGCTTCAGGCATAGGGCTTCAGGCGACATGGAGTGGAGATGTGAACCATCTCCATTGAGAATAATGGATTTTTTCCCCTCCAGCGTTTTGTAGCTTCAGGCGTAGGGCTTCAAAACGTTCAGGTGTGAACGGGCTGTTAAACTCCAGGACATCATATGACGTCCACCTAAGAAGTGGTTAAATGATTCTCAATTGTTACTAAGGTGCCCAAAGTGTGCCAAGAAAATATCCCCCACACCATTAAACCACCAGCCTGATCAGTTGCTACAAGGCAGGATGGATTCATGTTTATGCCAAATTCTGACCCTACCATCTGACTGTTTCAGCTGAAATTGAGACTCATCAGAGCAATATTTTTCCAATCTTCTATTGGTACTTCTGTGAAAATTGTAGACTCTGTTTCCTCTTCTTAGCTGGCAGGGGTGGCACCCGGTGTGGTCTTCTGCTGCTGTAGCCCATCTGCTTTAAGGTTCGATGTGTTGTGTGTTCAGAGATGGTATTCTGCATACCTTGGTTGTAACGCGTGATTATTTGTTACGGTTGTCTTTCTATCCTCGCAAACCAGTCTGCCTGTTCTTCTTTTTTTTTTTTTTTTCCCCGCAACTGCCACTCACTGGATTTTCTTATTCGAACTATTCTCTGTAAACCCTAGAGATGGTTGTGTGTGAAAATCGCGGTAGATCAGCAGTTTTTTAAATATTCAGACCAGCCCATCTGGCACCAATAAACATGCTATGTTCAATGTCCTTTTAAATCCCCTTTCTTCCCCATTCTGATACTCGGTTTAAACTTCAGCAAGTCATCTTCACCACATCTATGTGCCTAAATGCATTGAGTTGTTGCCATGTGATTGGCTGATTAGCAGTTTGTGTTACCAAGCAATTGAACAGGTGTACCTAATAATAAAGTAGCCACTGAGTGTATATCCTCACTGGAGTTCAGCTTTAAAATATTGAATTATATTTAGGGACATACCCTTGATGCTTTATAATAAGTAAAATGATTGGAGGAGGTGGAGCGGCAGGCATTGTCCTCCAGGATCTCTACCTTGTCCAATCAAAGAATGTCTTGTAGTCATTGAAAGAGCACAAGGTGTTCTGTGAAGGTGGCGATGCCAAGCAAGTGATCCTTTTGTGGTCACTATGCAGAAGGGGGGCTTCTTGGCACAAGACCCAGTGGGGTCACTGTAGTAGCTTCATGTTAGTGATTGTCAGATTCCGCAGTAGTCTCTCAATTATGGTATGCCTACTTTGTGCCAATCTGAACCAATGTAATTCTAGTAGGCAATAAAGATCATAAAAGAAAAGAGTGCTGTGTATTTAGCAGCAGACACACAAAAGGTGAACATACAACCTTCAAATAATCATAGGGCCTCTTGCACACTGCAGCTTGGAAAAAGCTCAGCACAGGGTTGTGTTTTTTTTTTTTTTTTTGTTTTTTTTTTTGTTTTTTTACTGAGCTAAAATACAGCCCACTAATTGGACTGTGCCTATGCACAGGTGCGTAAACTAGCACCTTGCATTCTTCCGTAAAAAATAGAAATTTTTCCCAAGTGTTCTTCCAGGACAGCCCTTGAGAGATGGAGCTCCTCCCATCGACCCAGGAAACACATTGCCACAGTTCAAAAGGCGGTCCCTCAGGTCCCTGGTCAGTCATTTGTGTTTCCTCCGTCGGAGGAACATGTTGCCAGGAACCTGAAGGCCCCTCTCAGGGGCTGCCTGAGAACCTGTAGCCATGAGGGACCGGGTCCTATTCCTTGGCTGCAGTTTTGGGTCCATACCTTTTTTAAACGGCTCGGGTACCGTCCAGCTGATTCGGAGCAGACCCGTTACCCTCCTCCTTCCAGTGCCGAGGTGGCCAGGGGCAGAATGGCGCTGGTTTCCCCCAGGAGCGGTGAGTGGAACCTCCATCTCAGCTCCTTGTTGCGGTGGGGTCGGAGACGCCGAGCGTCACTTCCGGCGGAACCGCGTCATCACTGCGTGCCGAGACTTCCGGTTCCGGGTCTCTAAAGGTACAAGGAGGAGAGGGAGAGCCAGCGCTGTGCCTGTGAAGCCCGACCAGCGTCCAGCAATACCGGACTAGCGGCGGGATCGGGAGCATCAGAGGGGGACCATGGAGGCTATTCCCCAGGATACTCCGGCGGAGACAGGCACCAGCCAATCCCAGGTAGGCTGCTGGGCATGCTATTACTCTGGTGGAGTGGTGGTGTTTGTAGGCTGGGTCCTGTAGTGCCCCACGGTGGCGGTTTACTCACAGTGAGATTGTTTGCACTTGGTGATTGAAGGAGGGACATGGGGCTGACGCTAAGAAATCCTTTGTCTTCTTATTTCAGGCTAAAGATATCCCAAGGGAAGACAAGACAGGCCGCAAAAAGTGTCCTAATTGTGGGAATAGGTTGTCCTCTGGCTCTAACAAAGCCCTATGCAAGCAATGCATTGCAAGCTTGCTTAAATCTGAGGCAGATTCCCCTTTAGCAAAGTTTTTGGGCTCCTTTAAAGAGGAAATGGCGTCGACCTTTAAGTCCCTCCGGGAGTTAATCACTGACGTGGGATCAGCTGCAGCTGCCTCCACGAGTAAAGCAACTATAATCTCTTCCTCACCATGCCTTACAACACCCAGCTCAGGGGAGCCCCGTATGATCAGGGAGCCTAGCCCCACGTTGATTAGCCCCGATTCCTCTGACACTGACTCGGGTCAGGAAGAGGATCAAGTAACATCCAAAGCCTCAAAGTATAGATTGTCTCTTGAGGAAGTAGATGAGCTAATGGGGGCTATCTATGATACGCTGGAAATTGAGGAGGAAGAAACTCAGTTATCTAGACATGATCAAATGTATGAGGCTCTGGGGAAAAAGAAAGCAAGGGTTTTCCCTATACATAAGGTGCTTTCTGACCTTGTCCTTAAGGAGTGGTCTGAACCAGATAAAAAGGTTTTCTTTCCTAAATCCCTTAAGAGAAGGTTCCCTTTTGATGAGAGCCCAGAGGCGGTCTGGAATAAAAATCCTAAACTAGACGCCCCTTTGTCCAAAATCTCAAAACAAGCTGATCTGGCTTTTGAAGATATGGGTCACCTGAAAGATCCAATGGACAGGAGAACTGACATTGTCTTAAAGAGGGCCTGGGATGCCTCTATGGCAGGCTTAAAACCAGCTCTAGCCACTTCTTGTGTAGCTAGAAACCTGGAGTTCTGGTTGTCGCAACTTCAAGAACATTTAAAAGCAGGCACTCCTAGGGGGGAGCTTCTGAAATCCTTCCCTATGCTTTTTAAGGCCACCAGTTTCATCTCTGACGCCTCCACGGACTCCGTAAAATTTGCGGCTAAGTCAGCAGCACTTTCAGTGGCAGCAAGGAGGTCAGTATGGATGAAAACCTGGGGGGGAGACACGGCGTCTAAGACCCGCCTGTGCAGCGTCCCTTTTACAGGAGACTTAGTCTTCGGGCCTGAATTAGACTCCGCCTTAGAAAGGACGGCGGATAAAAAGAAAACCTTTCCCGCAAAAAAGAAAAATTTTCAAAGAAAAATTTTTCGTCCCTTTAAAGAACCCTCTAAACCAGAGAAGAGTTCAATCCCCAAAAAACATTGGTCGGGGCATAAAGGGAAAGGAAAAGGGGGCATACTGTTTAGCCGCCCCAATCAGGATCCCAAACCCCAGTGATGCCAGGGTCCCTGTGGGAGGAAGATTAAGCCAATTCCTTCCACAATGGGAAGAGACAACTTCAAACGAATTTGTCTTAAACATAATAAAAAGGGGTCATGCGCTGGAGTTTCACAGCCGCCCTCCTTCAAAGTTTGTAGTGACAAAACTTCCAAGTCACTCAGAAAAGGCCAGGGCCTTACCCTTACTGATAGGGGAGATGGTGGATCAAGAAGTATTGACACCAGTCCCTATACAGGAACAAGGAGACGGTTTTTACTCTCACATTTTTGTAGTAAAAAAGCCGTCAGGAAGATTCAGATTAATTATGAATCTCCGACCATTGAATCGCTCCATCCGTTACAAGAGATTTCGGATGGAGTCCATTTACTCCATAAAGAATCTCCTGCAGAAAGAGATGTTTATGGCTACCCTGGATTTAAGGGATGCTTATCTGCATATTCCAATAAAGGAGGAATGCCAGAAATTCCTTCGAATGGCAGTACAGATAGACACAAGGGTTTACCACTTTCAGTGCCGAGCGCTTCCCTTCGGTCTGTCATCCTCCCCAAGAATCTTTACCAAAGTTCTCGGAGAGGCTTTAGTTCCACTGAGGCTTCAGTCAGTCTCAATTATTCCCTACCTAGACGATCTACTCCTAACAGCACGCTCGGAGAGTCGTCTTTCTCAGGATCTGGAGTTGACTCAACTCAGCCTGAGTCGGTTAGGGTGGATTGTCAGCCAGGAGAAATCCAAGACAACCCCAACACAGGAGATCCTGTATCTGGGTTACTGGATCAAGTCAGTAGATCAAAAAATTATACTGCCGGAAGAAAAGATTTTGAATCTGTGGCAGAGAATATCTTTTCTTCAATGCAGCCCCAAATGTACAGTGAGGGAAGTAATGTCGGTCTTAGGTCTTATGACAGCAGCCATTCCAGCCGTACAATGGGCCAGGTTCCACCAAAGAGACCTTCAGGGGTTTCTGCTAGAACAATTAAGGGGCAGAGATCTGGAGGAGGAAGTTTTGATCCCCTCAAGGATAAAACGCTCCCTCTGGTGGTGGAAGGACAGGGAGAACCTGAACAAAGGGGTTCATTGGGTCCTTCCTATCACTTCAACACTGACAACAGATGCGAGCAGTTGGGGCTGGGGAGCCCACCTCGGCTCAAGCTGGGTCCAGGACAAGTGGACCCCGGAAGAGAAATGTTTCTCTTCCAACTGGAAAGAGCTAACAGCAATCCTGAGAGCGGTCTTAGCCTTTCACCCCACAATACAGGGTCACCATCTACAAGTCCGTTCAGACAATATGACGGCTGTAGCATACATAAACAAACAGGGAGGTACCAAAAGTCCTCGTTTGATGGTAGTAGCCAGACGCATTTTCCAGTGGGCAGAAGCCAATCTGGAATCCATTTCTGCAGTCCACCTGAAAGGGGAGCTGAACAACACGGCGGACTTCTTGAGTCGACAAAAGATTTCGAACCAAGAATGGTCCTTACACCCAGAGGCATTCAATCTCATAACAAATCACTGGGGAAAACCAGAGGTAGACCTTTTTGCGAACAAAAACAATGCAAAGGTTCCAAATTTTTTCTCGCTAAACCCAGGAGATCGGCCCCTGGCTGTAGATGCCTTGCAAGCTCCATGGTCTTTCAGTCTGGCGTATGCTTTTCCCCCTCTTCATCTCATTCCGAGGGTCCTAGCAAGATTCCTCAAGGAAAAAACCTGTTTGATTCTAGTAGCACCGTTTTGGCCCAGGAGACCATGGTTCACAACGTTGCTACAATTGACAGATTGTCCACCTCTAAGGCTTCCCTACAGACAGGACCTCCTGTCGCAGGGACCTCTTTACCATCCACAGGTCGCCACACTGAAGCTTTCGGCGTGGTTACTGAGGAGGAAATCTTAAAGAGTAAGGGCCTGACAGATGAGGTAATTGCGACCTTACTACAGAGTCGCAAACCAGTCACGAGGGCTATTTACAAAAAAGTCTGGCAAAAATTTAATAGCTGGTTGAATAGCCGTGACATAAACACGGCTAATATTCTACAGTTTTTACAGGAAGGTGTAAACAAGGGTTTAACCCTAAGTACCATTAAGGTACAGATAGCTGCCTTAAGTGTGTACCTAGATGAACGTTTACAGGAAAATCCTTTTGTCGCTAGATTCTGTAAGGCAGTCGCTAGACGCAAGCCAGTCAGAGTCACCAAAGTCCCATCCTGGGATTTAGCAGTTGTACTAAAAGCTTTCTTGGGGTCACCCTTTGAGCCTATCTCGGAGGCCTCCTTAAGGCTTGTTACATTTAAGACAGTACTCCTGGTGGCAATCACTTCAGCCCGTAGGGTCAGTGAAATCCAAGCCCTTTCCATCAGGGAACCTTTTCTACAGATCCTAGAAGACAGAGTCATTCTAAAGACAGACCCTGGGTTCTTACCAAAGGTAGCATCTAGCTTCCATAGGTCCCAAGATATTGTCCTTCCCTCATTTTGTCAAAATGCAGCAAATGAGAAAGAGGAACGTTTTCATTTATTGGATGTGAGGAGGTGTATTCTAGAATACCTTAAAGTAACAAATCCATTCAGAATTTCAGACTCCCTTTTTGTCCTTTTCTCCGGACAGCGTAGGGGACAGAAAGCTTCAAAAGTAACCATAGCTAGATGGATTAGGCTAGCTATAGCAGAGGGGTATAAGGCCTTGAATAGAGATCCTCCTGAGGGTGTTAAAGCTCACTCCACAAGAGCGTTGTCTGCATCCTGGGCAGAAAGAGCTGGTGCCACCCCGGAGCAGGTATGTAAAGCAGCCACATGGTCAAGCTTTTCCACCTTTACAAGGCATTACCGACTGGACTTAATGTCTAGTCAGGATCAGGCCTTTGGGAGGAAAGTCCTCCAGGCCGTGGTCCCCCCCTAATCTGGTAAGTACTTGGGGATCCTCTCAAGGGCTGTCCTGGAAGAACACTTGGGAAAACTGGAGTTAGTACTTACCGGTAACTCCTTTTCCGGTGGTCTTCCAGGACAGCACGATCCCACCCTTTATTTGATTATAATGATGTACTAATGTTGTTACCTGTTATGGTTTATATGTTTTTCAGTTCCATCCTTCGGTTCTTGGTGAATGACTGACCAGGGACCTGAGGGACCGCCTTTTGAACTGTGGCAATGTGTTTCCTGGGTCGATGGGAGGAGCTCCATCTCTCAAGGGCTGTCCTGGAAGACCACCGGAAAAGGAGTTACCGGTAAGTACTAACTCCAGTTTTTTTGGTCAGTAATTTAATGCGTGCAAATGTGCACATTCAAACAGGCATAACAATTATCCAGATTTCCCTTTGGGATTAATGAAGTATTCTGTGTATGTGCAAGAGGCCTAAAACCACAAAGGGTATGCAGCGTTTCTTGTGATAAGTAAATAACAGTCCCAAAATGTAAATAAAATCCTGATAATTCCAACAATGTGTGTGATGAGTTATAACCACGCACCAGAAAGTGGAAAAAATCCAGCATGAGTTGAACATCACCCAATGTGCTTGGGAACAATTTGTCACATAGACGTATCCCCTGAGAACGTGCACGAAACGTATCGGGAGGAGCCTAGGTGCTGACGTTATTGCCATTGCGTTCTCGTGGTAGTAACGGTGGATGATTATGTAAAGTTTTTGGCCTTATTTGTTTTTTATGCTGCAGCTTTTGTACTTGAATTTAAGTTTAATAAACTACTACACTATATGAGCATCATTTGGGTGAGCTTCTTTTGAACAGTTCTTAACTTTATCAGGGACCACCTTTCTACCATTATACCAGGGCGAGATGTTTCTTCACTTCAGAGTAATGATCTAAGGCGCATTATCATTTGCCACCTGGTGAGTGTATAGATTGGTGAAGGTGCACATGTGTGACGAATTGTTCCCAGGTGCATTGGGTGGTGATTATCTCCTGCTGGATTTTTTCCACTTTCTGGAGAGTGGTTAGACTTCTCACACAAATTGTTGGAATTATCCAGTTTTATGCTAAAAATTTGGTGTCATGGATTCATATATCAGGACTTTATTTACATTTTGTGACTGTTATTTAAAGTGATTGTAAAGTCTCATCTGTTATTATAGGGAAAAAAAAAAACATGTTATACTTACCTGCTCTGTTGCAGTGGATTTGCACAGAGTAGCCCGGAACCTCCTCTTCTCGGGCTCCTCTTTTGTGATCCTGGCCCCTCCCTCCTGTTCAGTGCCCCCACAGCAAGCAGCTGGCCATGGGGGCACCTGAGCTGAGTCACAGCTCCCTGTGTCCATTCAGACACTGAACCCCGACCCCTCTCTCCCGATTGGCTAGCTGACTTTGACAACAGCATGAGCCAATGATGCCACTGCTGTGTCTCAGCCAATCGGGAAGGAGAATGTAGAATGGGCTGAGACACACGTGGACAGAGGGACCTCAAGAATGCATTAAAGTGGTTGTAAGGCTTACCTGTAGCTACCATGTACATCTCGTAAACCTACATGGAGTAGGAGATATCCCCTGTATCAGCATGCGCCGACATCTTCGATACATGCGCACTGAAGCAATATCTTGTTCATGCCGTTGCTTCATCTGACGCACCGTTACCGGCGGCTCCTGCGCGCATGCATGGGAGCGACCTCATCACGGCTCTGACCAATCAGTGTTGTAGCTTGCGATACCCAGAAATAACTCCGGGGGAGAGTGGTGTGCCAGGATGGCTGCGGGGGCTTCGATTTATGGTGAGCATTTAATGAGTTATGCCGTTTTTGTCTTGCAGGTTTTTTTTTGGGGGGTTTTTTTTTGTGGATTTACAACCACTCTAAGATAGAAAAAACCTTTTGCCTTTACAACCACTTTAGTTATTACGAGAAACACTGCACGCCTTTTGTTATTTTACAGTAAAGATCATACCTAGACTTCGGCTTTAATTTGAGTGTTTATTTTTTGTGTGCTTACACTCTGAGGAATGGTGGAAAGCCCAAATAAAGACATTGTCTGTAACATGCAGATTGCCGCTGTACTTTAGTGCTGCACCACACATACACTGCTGTATTTTCCCTCCTCTCTTATCCTTTATAAAATGATAGAAGCAGTTGACAGCCATTTATTTTCCCTTTGTGATAATTCCAGGAACCTGACGCTGAGCTGAAATCCAGAGAAGAAGCAGAAGACCGATATCAGGATGACCAGGAGCAGGAAATTGTATGACTTTACAGTGTTTCTATGGGGGAGAGAAGTTTCAGTAGTCGGGGTAATTACAGGTTGATTTACCTGTCTGACTTGGGATAACTTGCATGTTCACTAGATCTTTGGCAACTATGGGGTTGATTTACTAAAACTGGTGAGTGCAAAATCTGGTGCATCTGTGTGTGATAGCCAATCAGCTTCTAGCGTCGGCTTCAATTAACCTTTGACAAAAAAAAAAAAATACGTGGAAGCTGATTGGTTTCTATGCAGAGCTGCACCAGATTTTGGACTCTTCAGTTTTAGTAAATCGGCCTCTGTCTGTGAAAACTTGAGTTCTTGATGGAAATAACAAAGTCAGACAGGACTAAGACAATGAGGTTGATTTACTAAAACTCAAGAGTGCAACATCTGGTGCAGCTGTACATGATAGCCAATCGGCTTCGAACTTCAGCTTGTTGAATTAAGCTTTGACAAAAAAACCTGGAAGCTGATTGGTTTCTATGCAGAGATGCACCAGGTTTTGCACTCTTTAGGTTTTAGTAAATCAACCCCAATACGTTGCACATAGAGGACTTTCGGAATCGGGGAGCCTTTATTTCACAATTCCCACATTTTCAGTTGGGGGCATCCAGACCTCCTTTTGTTCTGGTGACAATTGTCTGTGATGCAGAATGTGATTAGAAATCTGACATGGTTGTCACAGGGACAGAAGCTGAGGTGGAATCCTAAAAATGGTTACATCTGTTCAGATGACGACAGATTATGAGGAAATTTCTCTTCTCAAAAAAAAAAAAAAGAAATCCATCCAGAGTCCTAAGCATTCTCACATTTTTACATTTGTATATACTGTGTTGTGCTTTGATGTATATGCAGAAATTATGGTGTCTTCCCCCCCCCCCCCCCTTACAACAGTTTAGTTTTGAGTAAATTAGTTTGGCATGGTCTACATATGTAAATGGGCATGACTTTATAAAACTAATATAGCCGACTCGTTTCAGAAGTTCTGAACTCTTTCTTCAGGGCCAACAAAGTTGTTCTGTATGTACAAGATTTGTAAAGAGTGGCTCTTCTATGTGGCAGATATCTGTACATAATACAGAACTACAAATCCTTTGGTACATAAATATATGCCATATGAAATATATTTCATCTGTGTATTTTAGCAGATTGGATGGCGTTCTGGTTTAAATAAACTTCACGTACTCCTCTTCCTCCATTACATTTTTGGCAATGTTCTGCACAATTATCAAAGAAACTCAGCCAGTTAATCCAGCACTGTCCTGTTGTGATATTGTGCACCCCGAGTCCCATGCCACCATCTTTGTTGCTGATGCCATCAAGTGCACAATATCTCTTCTTGGTTCAGGCAGCCTGGCTTCTTGATGACATAATGCCAGGCCTGCCCTCCTCCCAGCTGCATGAACAGAACCTACAGCATCATGGGAAATGTGACCTGCATATCACGGGAGGCTTCAGAGCAGACCTCATACTTAAAGTGATACCAAAGTCTGGGGGTTATTTTTTGCTTACAAATAAACATGTTATACTTGCCAGCTCTGTGTAGGGGTTTTGCACAGAGCAGCCCTGATCCTCTTCTTCTTGAGTCCCCTGACCCTTCCCTCCTGTTGAGTGCCCCCACAGCAAACAGCTTGCCACAGCTCCGTGTGTCCCAGCCCCACCCTCCTCTCTCCATATTGGCCCACTGACTTTGATGGCAGTGGGAGCCAATGGCGTTTCCCTGTTGTGTCAGGCTTGGCTGTCCAGGACTCTTGCTCCTCATTGGCTAAGATGAAAAAAAACTGCCTATGCAATCACTTTAAAGAGGAACTGCAGTCTGCTCACATAATTTGTAATAAAAACATCTTTGCCATTCTGAAGCATCCATCCAAACACTTTGCATATTTTATATATACCGTGATTCTGTACTTGCCAAATATGCTGCAGAAATCTCCCTCCACTGAGTCTGGCTGCAACAATTTTAACTGTGGGCAGCTAAAGCTGCTGCCTGTTCACTTCCTGGATTTACTGGATTTACACAGGCACACCTCCAGCCCTGCAGCTCTCATTGGCCCTCTTATGACTCCCCCCCCCCCCCCCCCCGCCTTCCTGGCAAACTCTCATGCCGAGTACACACGCTCGTAATTCTCGACGGAAAAAGCTCTGATGGTTTTCCTGTCGGAATTCCGCTCAAACTGTCTTGCCTGCACACGGTCACGCCAAATTCGGACCACCAAGAACACGGTGACATACAACACGTACGACGGGACTAGACAAAGGAAGTTCAATACCTAGTAGCCAAAACTTCCATCTCGTAGTTGAATCTGAGCATGCGTGAGTTTTTGCGCGTCGGAATTGCATACACACGATTGGAATTTCCAATAGAAAGTTTTTTCCATCGGGAAAATTGAGAACATGCTATCAAATTTTTGCTGGCGGGAATTCGGCCAGCTAACTTCCGATGGAGCATACACACGGTCACATTTTCCGATGAAAAGCTCTCATCGGTCTTTTGCTGGCCGAAATTCTGATTGTGTGTACGCGGCATCACGAGAGGGAGAGATGGGCATGATGGCATAATGACCAGACAAACAGGAAGTTGGCTGTATAAGGTCATTACTGGCAAAAAAAAACACTGTTTACTTACCAAAATTTAAAACCACAAGGGTAGAAGATTTAATAGATGGAAAGTTGAAAAATTACTGAAGGTCTGCTTTAAGCAAAAGGGTGGCCAAGAGGTGGAGCGGGCAGAAAAAATTGAGAAAATTAAATAAGCAAAAAAAAAGTTGCCATTTTAGATGGAGTAGTGATGCCTCTAGTGGGTGAAGGTCCACTTTAAACACAAATGTTGGCAGACGTCCTCTTGCCTATCCCGGTTAGAAGAACTACTTCTCTGGGATCCCAGGACAGCTGACCAGTTGACCTTTGATAAAGGAGAAGAGTGTTTAGATTGGCAGAGGTCCTAGATTAATGGCCCGTACACGCAATCAGAAAACATATGAAAAATACCGCTTTTGAATCGTACGATAATCTGATCGGCAGTACGCAGCTTTCGAGGGAAGATGACAACAGTTTATCCAATGGGACAAGCACAAGATATTTTCTCGTATAATATATAGTTTCTAAGAATTTACTTTAATCAGTACAGTTGTCATTCGAAAATAAAATGCAAATATACAACATGTCATATAAGAATTTTAGTAACTTTAATAAACTCTTCATTTTCAATATGAGACTAGCATGCAAAAAAAATGGACGATCGTTCGTCAGATCAATCTCCTCATGTGTACCAGACATTACTGTGATCGCTTTTTTGAATGTATTTTCTGGACATTTGTAAATCTATACAAAGGACTGTATTGAGGGGCATTTATTGTGACTACTGAGAAGTCGCAAGGCCCTTTTGTTTGGTTGGCTGCTTGATAATTCCCTTATACATGAAGTAGGGTGCATGGGACAAAAGGGGGTTCAGCCTCAGGAAAGAAACGCATTGTTCATGTACCGCCAGGGCACCATGAAGTTTAAATACAGTGCTACCCGCAGAGATAATGTGTCAATTTCCCCTAGGTTTCTTTCTTTACATAAAGGAATACGTGTACCCCCTTCAATAATAAAATTACACAGCCCAGTAGGTATAATTAATAATGGTTTTCCTCCAGGGACGTGAATGACTGAAGTGGAATAATTTGCTTTGTTTTGGACTCTTGGCACAATCCATTCACCTCCGATAACCCTTGTGCCTGTCGTATTTTCATCATATGGTCCTTTGGGCTGACTCTCTTTGGATTTGAAGGTAAAGCTTCGCTGTGCACATTATCATGCATCGCAGCTCCCTCGCCTAACAAGTCTTTTTCCAAACACGTTGCAGTTTCTGTGTGCGTTCAGAAGTGACAGCGCACATCTGGGCTGATTCCTTGGCTCTGAACGTCTTGCTGTCACCATGAAAAAGGGGAAGGCGCCTGCTAGGAAGAACTTAGCCTGCAGGAGGGGATCCTTTGTATCACAAGGCAGCATAAAATCCTGAAACCGCAGACTTGTGTCAATCTTCTTCCCTTTTTTTTTTTTTTTTTCTTTAAGTAAATGAAATGGCGGCCTCACCAAATGGTAAAATTATTCAGGGCCCCAGTGTTGGAAAGTTCAACCCCAATTGGATGACATTTAGTTGGCTAAAGCACTGTGCATCATAAATCCATTTCTTTATATAGAGTTCTTGTTTTCACCTTTTTTCAGCCTTTGTTGCATTTCGGTGCTACTGATCTCCAGTTGTCCCTATGCTACCAGTTTCTGTCTACATCACTCCAGTGATGACTGCATGGCATTTCTCAGGGCAGAATTTCTGATGGTGACAATAGCCGACCATGTCTGTATAATGTGCATTGAAGTAGACAGCCCCCATTGGAAACCCATGTGACAACAGACACTCAAAACTGAGAGATGGAGAGAGTGGGTTGTCGCCTGATAACAGGAGGTAGCTGATCGAGGAGTTTAATGACAGGAACACCAGGTGGTATTTTAATATAAATTGGAAAATTTATATTTAAAAAAGATTGCAGGCATTCATTTAAAAATGGCACCCCTCCTGGAGCTCAAACTATTAAACCTGGCCTAAGCAGATTCAACAGAATTGTTGCTGTTATGCAAAAGTTTGTCTCAAACCACTCCCCCCTTATCACGAACAAGTGTATGGAGCAGTGACGCACAGCTGTCCATGAAAGGGCGGACATACAATGCAAAGAGGGCACTAAGGCTCCATGCACTATACATTAAAATAACATACTAAAAACGCCAGTAGCTTTGCAGTGAGTCTTTTAACATTTTTGCAATAGTGTTTATTAGCATTTTTAGCCACGTTTTTGATCGTTTTAATCAAGTTTCAGTGTTTATGAGCTTTTGGTGTTTTTTGTGGCCAGAAAAACGACTACTGAACGCAATTTTATGGCGTTCAGAAAACAGCCTATAAACTCCACTGCTGATAAATTCAAAAACGTCCACGTGTGCATGGACAACACAGAGTGGAGTTTATGGGCTGTTAAAAAAAAAAAAAAAAAAACAACAAAAAAACCCCAAGCTCCAAAAAAACTACCGTTTTGTGAGATTCAGTGTGCATGGAGCCAACTTGACTCCTAGCAGTGATCAACCGGTTTCATGGGCCAGACACTCCCTCTCTATCAGGGCTACAAAGAGTCTAAAGGCCATAAATATAAATTGTCTTGAATCTAAAAATTGAATACACAAGTAAAAAATAAATGTAAAAGGCACATAAGGGCAGAGGTATGTTTGGCATTTGGGCTTAAAATAATAGAAGTAAGAGCTTCATCTTCTCTGTACTGTGCAAGAGACAAGATGGCAATACCCACTGAAAGAATAACTGGGTCCCAGGGGCCAGACCACTGATTATACACTGGGGAGTTATTTTCAACATGAAAAGTTCATATCTGGCAGCAGTTTCTGTAAACCTTAATTTAATTTAATACAGCTAATTTGTATCAGCCTCCAGTAATCCAATATAGAGCAGCACTCAAGCAGAGGATGGCAGCAATGTTCGTTAAACAAGGCTATAGGGTATGCTGCATTGCTGTCAGTCTAACATTCTGACGATGCATACAGGAGGAGAGGGGACGAATATGATTTCAATTAATACACTACTGATTCCTCATTGTCCTCATCAGGAGAACTAGATGTAAAGGTAAATCTCTCCATTGAGAATACAGACAGCAATAAAATCCTGGCAAAGGCTCTAACCCTTCCCTGCTTCTATATGGCCTGAGTTGTGCTTTATTGTACAATAATGTTAACAAAATGCATTCAAGTTTTTAAAAACGTATTTCCCCCTTAGTTTAGCCATGTTTGAGCACATAACGTTACTATTTGCCTATTAGTATACATGCTGTGCTTCCCCTAAAGAGAAGCCGCAAAGAGCAATCCCTCTGTCTTTTCAGATGACTTCTTCCCCCCCCCCCCCCATACAGGCAAAGCCACATCGCTATCAGTGTTGCCAACCCATCGGAGTGAAATTTACTGGCATTTCCGAAAGTTACAAAATTACAGTTTTAAGTGCAAATTTCAGTATTTCGGTTACAAACAAGCACAACCTACAATTAGCAATGTGATTTAGACCCCTTTCACACTGGAGCGTTTTACAGGGCACTATAGCATTAACAATGGCACCTGCAAAACGCTTTAAAACAGCTGGTCCATGCACTCCAGTGTGAAAGCCCGAAAAAGTCCTGCCAGCAGCTTCTTTGGAGCAGTGAACTCACCACTCTTCCACCGCTGCTCCCCATTGAAATCAATGGGGCAGCTCTGCGATACCGCCGGCAAAACGCCACTCCGGCGGCATTTTGCGGGCGGATTTAAGCCCTTTTCAGCCGATAGCGGGGGTTAAAATCGCCCCGCTAGCGACCGAATAGCGCCGCTAAAATGGCACTAAAAATAGCACTGCTGATGCCTGGGGCGGCTCGGTGTGAAAGGGGTCTTAAGGTAGAGGGCAGAAAAACTGATTTATTTTTTTGACTCGGAAGGGGGCAAGAAATTAGACTGGGCAGCTGTAGCAGCCCATCCATTAGGGGCGCCGCCCCCCTAATCCATGCGTCCGGCCCCTAATCCATGCGTCCGGCCCCTAATCTACATGCAGGGCGTTGAACAGTGATAGTTTTTTTTAATTTATTTTTTACTGGCTGCCAGTAAAAATGCTGACGGTTGGCAACAGTGGTCACTACCTGTTTCTGGGTTTAGGGCATGTGTGCTGCCCCACAGACACCTGCTGTGATTGTAAACCATGGGAGTCTGTCAGCAGGTCCCAGCCAATGATTCATGGCCGAGAACTGCTGACTGGCTGTGTTCAATAACAGCCCAAAGCCCCATGTTGACAACACAGGGCCCTGTACAGAGGGAACCATCTGTTTCTGCAAAGCTGGCATAAACAAAGATTTTTAGTAAAAAATTAACACAGTACAGTGACCGTGTATAGCAGGGATATGCAATTAGTGGACCTCCAGCTGTTGCAAAACTACAAGTCCAATCCTGCCTCTGGCTGTCATGCTTGTGGCTCTAGAGTCTTGGTATGTCTCATGGGAATTGTAGTTCTGCAACAGCTGGAGGTCCGCTAATTGCATATCCCTGGTGTATAGCATTAGCACTGATCACTGTATTGGTGTCACTGGTGATGTCAGTAGGGCTAGTCCAGCAGGGGAAAACTAGGTTGCTAGAAACACTTCATGTCTCCATCTCACCGGTGGTCCTTTAGGCCTCATGCACACTGGGCGTTCCACCCCTGCACATGGGATTTTGACACTTTCTTGCAAGCAGAAGGTACAGGCTCATCATCCAGCCCAGCTGCTAGAAGCCTCTAAAACTCTGAGATACAGAAAAGCTGCATCGAGGGGTACCAACACGCTTGGAACAATATGCACCCACGGATGAATGCCCAGAACACGAGAATTTTGCATGCCAGGCATTCATCCCTGGGTGCATACTGCTCAAATGGTTAGTACCAGTACCACTCTCGACTGTTTAGCCGCGGCAGCTTTCAGCCTCTTCTGTGCCCACTAAAATGCCAGAATCCTAGGCACAAGTGCCAAACTCCCTGTATGGCTGAGGCCCTATTGTGATGTTCAGTCTCACTAACCAGCAATGAGGTATAGGAGAGTCGGGGCCAATGCTCAGTTTTTGCAGAGATATGCATAATCAAGCATGTCCTTCTGTCTCTGTGCCTTGCTACTGTCTAAGGCACCAGCTGCCCACATATTCTAGCAACCCTGTTGCTTGAATAACTTTGGCATGAAATGTGGTGTATTTTTTATGAAAATTATTTTCTGAAGAGTGCATCAAATCTAAAAAACGATCAGTAAATGGCTACAACGCATTTCTATCACCGAATTATTATGTGTTTTTTTTTATTTTTCCAATCTTTTAAATAAAGCTTTGCATTTTTACCTGTTTCATGCAAGCTTAGTTTTCTAAATCTAGACCCAGTCCTTTTGCGGAGCCCCATCGCTGTGTAGTATGAAGGGTTAGATCAAAGAGTTGGCCAGGAAATGTTTGCCTGAGCCAAGTTACCTTCACGCATCCGAGCCCAGGAAGATTGGGACTGCACTCTGGTATTTTGCTCAGTGGAGGGAACAGCTGTGCAGCCTTGAATATCTGGGAGGGTTTAATAGAGCTATTGCTCCCAGATCTGCTGCTTCAGCTACCAAATATTAACCGTTTTGTCTCTCCGGAGGCCTCACTCACTTCTCAAGCTCTTCCTTTTTTTTTCTTAAGGGCCTATCCAGATAAATGGCGTGACAAATGGCTGGAAATGGGGACACATTTGAACTGCTTTCCCTGTCAAAATAAATTAACCCATGCTTTTAGTCTTGTCATTGCTGGATTGTACAGCAGAAGGTGGTTGACAATTTTCTAGAGACTATAGATGAGACTTTGTGCCACTGCCCCGCCTCCTTCCTGTTCTGGGCTTCTAGGTCACACTGGCACTCATGCTTTGCGATCTCGCTCTCTAAGCATATGAAGTACCTCTTTTTTTTCTTTACTAAAATGCATCTCTCTATGAGCCAACTCTGCAAAAAAAATAAAAAATTTCCAGTGATTAAACTAACAAGATAGAAAAATTATTAAATTATTTGAAGCATACGCTTTACAAAATGGCTGCTATTTGTAGGTGGTATCTGAACAAATGGATACATATGTATATATAAAAAGTACAGTCCTCCAGAGTCCATCCACCATATAAATTGTCCAATTCGGGGGTTGTGTATGACCCCAATGTGCTGCAATATAAATTTCAGACTCCAAAAAGTGCCAGGTGCTTCATCCACTGCTTCCAGAATAGCCCCCAGAGGCAAACCACTCTTCAGATACAAAGGATTGCTTCAGAAAAAAGGTCTACAGCTAGGTTCACACTCTGGCCATCCCCACTGCCCCTCTGAAAAGTGATCACACTGTGGAATACCAGTGTACTTCTGGACCACAAGCCAAGCTTTTGTTGTGGAGTGGTCCCATTGACTTCAATGAGAGAGTTTTGGAAGCGGTGCTGCTGGTCAAACTCAATCTGCTGTGTTGCTATAGCAACGTATACTCGAGTGGCTATCATGTCACTTTGTGGGGGTGGTAAAAATGTGGTTGAACTAATCACAACCCCTAAGCGCTAAATATATGCCAATAACAGTATAACTCATTAATTGCTCCATGTGAATCCTGGTATTGAGAGGCACAGGAAAAAGATGCTGTTCATTGTGTAAAATTTTTTTGAAAAATAATAAAAGCTAGAAAAAAACTCACAATATACAGCGCTCAGCCCAGCACTAAGAAATAGAATGTACAGTAAATGTATGGGATGCTGTACCACAAGCACTTCCCTCATCTGTGTGTGCAGCCACCCCAATGCGTTTTGTCTCTCTAGACGACCTTGGGGGTGGCCATTCTGGGCATGCTGGCTGTGCTTCAACTCTCTGCCCCTGCATTTTCAGATGTAGTGTATGGTGGCTACATCCCCAGCGGACATTAAGTACCCTTACAGCACCATAATGGGGTAAATTGGCCCTGTATAAAGGAATGACTTGCATATACTTTCTAGCTTAGTAAGAGAACGCTGTGTTTCCTCTATAAAATCAATGGATGTGGGTGCCTGTTCTCTGGTTGTAGATCTTGCATTCTCTTGAATACGCTTCTCCTTCCCAGACGACGTGTGTAAAAGGCTTTTGAAGCAATTTGCAGAAACAGGCTGATTATAATTAAATATAAGCAAAGCTAACAAAGTTACATACCTTATATTCATTTGGCATATCCTGTTTTTGCATAACAGCAATACTGGACCATGGCTGATGGTTCAGTCAAGGGGCATGGCGTTTGCATTTATCAGGCCTTCCTATGTTTACAGTGTGCACAACAAAGTGTGATTTCAAGGGGAATCTTTTCATAGAGAAGTCTTCTTAAAGCGAAAGTGTCGTGTTTTTAATAAAATTATATATATATATATATAGATATAGAGAGAGAGAGAGAGAGAGAGACCCTCATAAAGCACTTGTATAACTGACCAGACAAAACTGCTAGGATAGAGGAGCTAAAGCTTTAAAGTGATTATAAACTTATGTTTGTGTGTTTTGTTTTTTATTTTTTAAACAAACCAAAAAAAGTCATACTTACCTGCTCTGTGCAATAGTATTGCACAGAGGAGCCCCGATCCTCCTTTTCTGGGGTCCCCCGCCAGCACTCTAGGTCCTTCAGCGAGTACCACCCGTGCGTGTGCACTCCCAAGCCACCCAGTCTGCATCTATTGATGACGCTTCGCTCCCTCAACACAGCATTTGATAGAAGTGGCAGCCTAAAGCCCCATACACACGGTCGGACTTGTACAAACTTTTCCGTGGACTTTTGTACAAAGTGTGTTGTCCACAAGTTTGTATTGCATACACACGGTCGGACTTTTTGACAACAAACACGAACGTGGTGACGTCACAACGTACTGACGCCGCTTCAAAAGAGGACGTTCAATGACTCCAGCGCCACCTTTGGTCAACTTCTGTATTGTAGTCTGATCGTTTGCAATGGTTCTGAGCATGCGTGTTTGTACCTTGTACAAAAGTCCGATGCTTTTGCATACACACGGTAGGACTTTGCTCCATCGGACTTCTGTTGTCAAAAAGTTTGTCCGTTCGCAGAGCCAACAAAAGTCCGATGAAAACAGAAAAAGTTTGTCCGATGGAGCGTACACACAGTCGGATGTTGCTCCAAAACAGCTAATTTGCATGTTTGTTGTCAAAAAGTCAGACCGTGTGTACGGGCCTTTAGACTCCCGCTGCTTTCAATCTGCCCAATGGGGGGGGGGGGGGGGAAGAGTCAGGTGCCTACGTGTCTAAGTTGGTTTTCTTTATTTCACATGGTAATCCAGCCACTCTAGGGTGACGATGCTTGTTCAAAGGATGCTATGAGCTCAATTTATTTCTGCTAGAATAAACACGTATTTTTGTACCCATCTACAGTGCTTTTAAAGAGTATTCATACCCCTTGAAATTTTCCACATTCTGTCATGTTGCATCCAAAAACGTAAATTAATTTTATTGGGATTTTAGGTGATAGACCAAAAACAAAGTGGCACATAATTGTGAAGTGGAAGGAAAAGGAAAATTATTAATGGTTTTCACATTTTTTTACAAGTAAGTATCTGAAATGTGCGACACACATTTGTACTCAACCCCCTTTACTATGATACCCCTAACTAAAATCTAGTGGAACCAATTGCCTTCAGAAGTCACTTGGTAAATAGAGTCCACCTGTGTGTAATTTAATCTCAGTATAAATACAGCTGTTCTGTGAAGCTCTTAGAGGACCTTGGTAAACAAACAGCATCTTGAAGGCCAAGGAACACACCAGACAGGTCAGGGATAAAGTTTGGGAGAAGTTTAAAGCAGGGTTAGGTTAGGAATAAAAAAAAATATCCCAAGCTTTGAACATGTTACGGAGCACTGTTCAATCCATCATCCGACGGAAAAAGTTTTGAAAGCTGGATCGGATTTTGTTGTCGGAAAATTTTAGATCAGACTTTTTCTGATTGGGTCTAGAGAATTCCGAAGCACAAAGTGCCACGCATTCTCAGAAAAAATTTGGAGACGAAAGCTATTGGCTGCTGGCCTCTACATAGTCCATTGTACGTTTTTGTACATCACCTCGTTCCGAACTATCACATTTTCTGAACACTTTGTGCGACCGTGTGTATGCAACACTAGTTTTGGCCAAAATCCGTCAAATATTCCGACGGATTTTGTGGTCGGCATGTCCTACCGTGTATATGGGGCATAAGTCTGCAAAAGACTTGAGACTGGGGCAGAGGTTCACCTTCCAGCAGGACAATGAACCTAAACATACAGCCAGAGCTACAATGGAATGGTTTAGATCAAAAACGTATTCATTTGTTAGAATGGCCCAGTCAAAGTCCAGACCTAAATCCAATTGAGAATCTGTGGCAAGACTTGAAAATTGCTGTTCAGATGCTCTCCAACCGGTCTGACAGAGCTTGAGTTATTTTGCAAAGAAGAATGGGCAAAAATGTCACTCTTTAGATGTACAAAGCTGGTAGAGACTTAACCAAAAAGACTTGAAGCTGTAATTGCAGTGAAAGGTGGTTTGTCAAAGTATTGACTCAGAGGGGGCTGAATACAAATGCACACCACACTTTTCACATATTTGTAAAAAAATAAATAAATTGAAAACCATTTATTTTCCTTCCACTTCACAATTATGTGCCACTTTGTGTTGGTCTATCACATAAAATTCCAATAAAATAAAAAAAAACATTTTTTGGTTGTAACATGCCAAAATGTGGAACATTTTAATGGGGTATGAATACTTTTTCAAGGCACTGTAACAAAAATAATTTCATCATGTCGGGATCAGTGGATACAAAATGGTATACATTCACAGTTGTAGGTGTGTGTTTAGCAGTAAAAAAATGCCGGGTGTATAGTTACAAAGCACTTTCAGGGTCATCTCCCTTCATGCTAAAATAGTCTGCAGTTGTTTGCTGTGCTGAGATTTTTGCATGGAGGGAGGCCTTATCCTTTCAGAGTATTATATCCCTAACATTAAAGGGTTCTTGCGTTGTTTTAGGCTTTTATACATTTATTTACATTTTTTGTCTTCTTTCTAAGCTCTATTATGCGTATTGCTCAAAAGTCGTGTTCCTCTGAGCACAATTTGCTCTGATTGCGCACTCATGTAATTGATGGAAGCACAGCCACCAAATAGTTTGAACTCCTCCTGCAAGTAGTTCAGTGCTGTCAGAACTAATTTACGTCTTTTCTTTTATTTTGGGTCTTTGGAGGCATGCAGCTATTTGTGACTGGCGTTCTAGATGAGGCTGGTTGCAGTTTTTAGAAGCACATACAAAGTAACTTCTGCAGGACACTGCTGTTATATGCTAATATGTTGTGCATCTAAATATAGGTCTGACCCCACGGAAAGTGAATATTACACTATAATTGTTTAGGAAATGCAGTTAAAGCTCTGAATTGTTGCTGAATGAACAATGAAGCATTCAGAGATGTTTAAAATGCCAGCTGGCCCTGCTTTCCTGCTGTCTTTCCACCCTCGGCTTGTTCTGTTACATGTAATTGTAGCCATATAGTCCAGCAAATGGCCTAATACAAAATACAATATTATCCTCATCTATGCCTGCTATATATATATATATATATATATATATATATATATATATATATATATATATATATATATATATATATATTATATTATTTATTATTTATATTATATTCAACTTTTTGTTTTTTCGAACTCTAGATGATAGGTTTGTAATGGGCTGTGACAAATTGCATAGTTTGCCAGTGCTGAAACTGATATTTAACAGGATTCAGGTTTAAAAGCTCACAGAATAGAAACTGCAAAGCTGGTTTGTAAATGTGTTTGTTTCATTCACAGATTATTTTGAGAACTTTAACCTGCTTAACTGTTTCAATACCGGGCACTTTCACCCCCTTCCTGACCAATTTTCAGCTTTCGGCACTGTCATACCTTGAGCCAGGTTCATACTAGTACCAAAAACACTCTGACATTGGGAGCTCATGTCACGTGAAGTGTGAAAATCAATGTTTCCCTAGCCGCATGCCCTCAACATGGCATGGGGGATGCTTTGGGGGCAAAGAACCTTGTCCCCATATTAATGAGGACATGTCCCTCTTCCCGACAACCCTGTCTGTTGGTTGTTGGGGTCTGTGGGCAGGGAGCTTATCGGAATCTGGAAACCCCACTTTAACAAGGGGGGCCCACCCTATGTGAATGAGTATGGGGTACATTGGGGGGGGGGGGGGAAGTGTAAAAAATAAAACGCATTACACAGGTTTTTAAAGTAATTTATTAAGGCAGCTCCGTCTCTTGCGTTCTCTTGTCCCCTCTCTGGCTCTTCTGCCTCCTCCGCTGATGTCTTCTGCCTCTGCCGGTTCTTCTCCCTTGCATTTGTGCAGGACCAGCAATCTGAAAATTGATCAGTCTTAATGTACTGACTGCCTTTCTAATTTCTTGCAGCCCAAAAACCCAGGACAGTACAAATATCCCCCAAATGACCCCTTTTCAGAAAGTAGGTCCAAGGTATTTGGTATGAGGCGTGGCAAGTTATATATATATATATATATATAAATTTAGATTATTTTTTGTCACTTGTTTGGAAAATGAAGATAGATATATCTTATTTTACATATAAATAATATCTACTTTTTTTTTTTTTTTTTTTTTTTAGACACTGACCAGAGCAATACAGTGTTACTAGAGTAACACTACTACTCTGGGGAAGTGATCAAGATTCTTTTTTTTTTTAAAACACTGATTGCTTATACCAGTGAATTTCACTGTTCTAAGCAACCACTTTACTGAATGAAATTGAGTAATTCGGTGTTTACTATTATGGTTAGCTGTTACGTGTATACTATCCTCAGTTGTAGCTGGCACTAATCTCCTTAGTGTCAGTAGGTGTCTGGACACTGAGGAGCTCTCAGCAGTCTAACACAACTTCCCTGAACACTGCTTTAATCAATGGCCTTGCTGTCAGAGCAGCACTGTTAACTGCAGCAGTGTTCAAAGAGCCGGGTTGCTGCTTTGTGTGAAAGAGCTGTAGTCTGACTCTCCCAAGATAAGGACTCCTTCACATGGGGAGCTGCTTTTTTTTTTTTTTTCATCTGCCCCTAAGGTACAGGTACTCTATGCAGCCAGCCTGTTAAAATCAATGACAGGCTAACAGCTAAATGGATCTTCACTTACATCCCTGAGTGTACATTTGTGCAGGACTGATGCATCGCTCTGAACGTAGTCTCTGTCTAGGTTCAGAGCCATGCTGGTCCTGCACAAATGTACACTCAAGGCAGTCATTAGCCTAGCATTGATTTTACCAGGCTGGCTGTGTAAACCACCTGCCGCTGCCAGGCAGATGAACACAGCCCTCTGGGTATACTGATCTGTTTGTCCATGTGAATGAGCTCTAAGGCAATTCAAAATGAATTGCTTGCACTTAGTAATTTCAGTAATAAAGCCACATCCTGCTGTTCTATTAGACTAACATTATAGTATAAAGAAAGGAAAGGTGATATAGCTTCACAGTCAAGTTTGTACATATAGTTTAATACATTTTTATAACTAACAACTCTCTAGAAATCAATTCTTTTCAGAAAGCATTTAAAGATGTTTTCTAACATGTTACCATCTACTTGATTAAAATAGACCATTTTCCATACACATAATGTCTGAGGAATGCAAACCTATCCTAAGTTTTCTCAAGGTAAACTGGATTTCAGTTCACAAAATGGAATAGTAATTGCATTTAATCACCACGCAGCATCATTGAAGTGCGTTTTAAGTGCATATGCCTGAAATGTGAATTTTAATTCAAGGACATTACTTTCTAGATGCGTGTCTGAACGTTTGACCTTTCTATAAATGCTGAGTGGAAAAGAACCAACATCATAAGCAGCAAGTGTTACCAAGGTCTCCATTTTACATGGCATACTTTGTTTTTTGTTTTTTTTTACAGTTCTGTTTGTATGATCAGTTTGCTTCAATTTGATATTTTGGATAGATATGGTGATCTTGCTGGTGTTCACCCAAAACTGATATTTGGTCCTAAGAGGTAACAGTCTGTCTTACGGCCATAAAGATAGATGGTGATTAGTCGTAACATTAGGACTATCCACCTACTATTGAGTGGATCCTTTTTTTCCACCAAAACAGCCTCGACCCATAGTGGCATGGACTAAACAAACCATCTCACTGCCTCTGCCGCCTTGTCTTTTTTTGATAGTATATTATGCTACACATATTTCCCAGGTAAGTGATGCACACACCTGGCCATCCTCATGTAAAAGGGGAAAAAAAAACATTATCAGACCAGTCCACCTTCTGCCATTGTGCTACGGGCTGGTTCTGTTGCTAACAATGACCATTATAGGTGTTTGCTTTTAGCTGTGGACATGGGTCAGCATGTGCACCCTGACCAGTCTGCGGCTACACAGCCCCATACCCAACAAACTGTGATGCACTGTATATTCTGGCTCCTTTTTTTTTTATCAGAACCAACATTAACTCTTTCAGTAATATGAGCTATGGAAGCTTTTCTATTGGCTCAGACTACACGTGTCAGCTTTTCCTCCCCATGTGCATCGATGAGACTTGGCCACCTATGACCCTGTTGCCGGTTTTCCTTCCTTGGACCACTTTTGGTAGGTCCTAACTGCTTCAGATCGGGAACATCCCACAAGAGGTGACGTTTTGGAGATGCTCTGACCCAGTTTTCATTACAAGCATTACAATTTGTCCCTTGTCAAAGTCGCTCAAATATTTGCGCTGGACCGTTTTTTTTCATCTGCATTCCATTGGGGAGATTTTGCTTCACTTCCTGTCCCATAGCCAAACAGAAAGTAAGAGGAAATCCCTGAAAATTAGGGGCATTCTTTGGGGACCCTCAGATCTGCCTATTGGATATCCCTATTCTCGGGACAACCCATAGTTTTGGGATTTCTTTTACTTTCACCTTCAATGATCATGTTAAACAGGACAAATCGAGAGGGTGAATCTTCTGAACGGGGGTACAGACAGCAATAAAAACGGACAGGGGTTGTAATCCATCTCCACTCTATTGAAAACTTAAAAAAAAATCGTTTTAGTTTATACTTTTACAGCTAAAATTTAGGCAAACTGCTAAATACATAGAATAAATACATACAAGGGATACATTTTGTTTTCCAAAGGATTTGTATCTTCGACTAAGCCATCCTGAGATTTACACAGCTCTGCCAAACGGCTGAAGACCTTTTATTTATTTATTTTCTGCTACAATTAAAGTGATTGTAAAGTCTTCTCTTTTTTTTCTATAAAAATAACAAACCTGTTATACTTACCTGCTCTGTTCAGTGGTTGCACAGAGCAGCCCGGATCCGCCTCTTTTCGGGTCCCTCTTCTGTGATCCTGGCTCCTCTCTCCTGTTCAGTGCCCCCACAGCAAGCAGCTTGCTATGGAGGCACCCAAGCTTGGTCACAGTTTCCTGTGTCCATTCAGACACGTAGCCCTGGTCCCACCTTCTCTCCCCTGATTGGATGGCTGACTATGATAGCAGCGGGAGTCAATGGTGCCGCTGCTGTGTCTCAGCCAATCGGGAAGGAAAATCTTGGATAGCTGAGAGACTGATGGACATTGCTGGACAGAGGGGGACGTCAGGTAAGTGTGAGAGGGGGCTGCTGCACACAGAAGGCTTTTAAAAAAAACTTCTGCCTTTACAATCCCTTTAAGTAACCCTTAGAGGTTTTGTCTCTTCTCCAGCTTGTTGGACAGTGAAAAGAAAAGTAGACTAATGAGCTTGTATCTCTATCCAGGGGAGGACTGACCATTCGGCCACTTGGGCACTGCGTGATGTGTGTATGTATACTGTGCGTGCGTGTGTGTGTGTGTGTATACTGTATGAACCTGGTGTGCCCACTGATGTTCAGCAGAAGTCGATCTAACAACCCCATGCCTGTGAAAAAGGCACTTGCTGCCATTTGGAGCCATCTGATTTGGTGCACTGCAGAGCTCGACCTTGGATTAGGCAGCAGGTCTGAGTACACACCTGTGCAGTGATATCATGGCACACATCAAGCATGGCCTTTATTCACATGCCCCACTGCCAGATCTGAGGCCAACCACAGCAATTCACTATTTCGCTGGCTCTACGACTCACTTGTGCAGTATAGAGGCTGCAACAAGTGGATTTTTTTCTAATCGAAAGCTTTTTCCAGACAGCTGCCTGCTATACCAAGCACTAAGGTGCAAAGGTGTGTGTGTATAGGGGACACTGATGGAAGGTGACACTCTGGGGCAGTGATTGCGAACCTTGGCACCCCAGATGTTTTGGAACTACATTTCCCATGATGCTCGATTACACTGCAGAGTGCATGAGCATCATGGGAAATGTAGTTCCAAAACATCTGGAGTGCCAAGGTTCGCAATCACTGCTCTGGGGGCTCTGCCATAAGGTGGCACTCTGCGTAATTGTGATTTATAGGGAGTATGTTGGGACTTTAATGTAAGGGAGGACTCTGATGTGGCACTCATCCTAACTACTGTACTCTATATGTTTTGTTTGCTACTTACTCCAGGCGTGATGGCCATCTGTAAGCCCAGGGTCCCCATAATCTTCCATTGCCCGGGGGCTCCATAAGTTGTCAGTCCGCCCCTGTCTCTATCATTCTGCTTTCACTTCCTAGCAGCATTATTCTCGTTAACACGTGAACACTGCCATGCAATTGATTGTCAAAAAGTACATAAGTGAAAAATTAAGATTATTTTTGTTTTGAATGTAGTGTAAACCTGTGATTATAACTTTTGTTCCAAATTTCTGATTGTCTCTTACTGGCAGGATGAGCGGGGTGGCGAACAGGAGAACGGTGATGACTTGGAACTGGTGCAAGATGAAGGGGTAGTAAAAGTGGATACAAGAAACAGGAAAGAAGGCTATTACTGATCAATTTTTTTATTTTTTATTTTTTTAATGATGAAACATGCACTTGAGCCTTTATGTAAGCGGCAGAAGAAAAAGGTAAAACGTAGATGGCACAAACCATGGAGTGAACCTAAATTACATGTGGAGGACGCTGCAGATCGATGGACTGATGCATCGATGGACTTGCCTCTATGTATACTGATAAAATTCAGAAGGGCTTTGGTTAGGACTTCTTATGGACAAATACCTTTCTGTGCTGCACTAGCTTCAGAGATGCCTTTCTCTCTGTTTGTGACTGTAAATGAGGAATATATCTATTTTTTATAACTTCTGTGCAGCTCATGCAAGTTTCTTACCAGAATTCTGTTTCTTGAGTATCAAAAATTTAAGAACGCAGGCAACTTTTATGCATTTCTTTTTTCCAGGCGCAGAAGAGAATGATTTGTTCTTTATAGCGGGAAATCTTTATTAGAGCATGGTCAGTTTAATTGAGTGAATCATCCAAGGCTTAGATGTCTGTTGAATACTTGTTAGACCATTTGCTGGAAAGTGACACTTTTTTGGTTTTGGTTAGATACTTCCTGATTTTACCATCTGTGGCTTTCTAAAGTCTCTCTCTGGGACTTCAGCAGTGAGCCTTCCATGCTGGCATTCCATGCTCAGGTCCTGCTATCTTGTAGTCTGACCTTCTGCTGATATCTACATAATACAAATAAAAATTCCAACAGGATGTGTGAGACCTAATTTATCTGTGTAATGGCTATAGGATAGTCAAGCCCACCGCCTATAATTTTTTTAAATTTGGGATAACGTGAGGAAGAGTTGGCGAGAACATGCCAGATTTTCATTGGTGTCTGTACTTCCTCTTCAATTAATCACTATTGGCTTTTTCTGGAGTTTGTAGAGACCTTTCCTCTGCAAGTTTGCCCACTTACTATGGTTAAAGAGGCTTCACGTTAAAAACTTTATTTTACATTATAAGGGATGTAGCAGAAAGATTGAGTTGACTTGCTGCCTCAAGGTAGGGGTAGATGGAGTTGAATGCTCTTTTACTAGTGTACTCCAGTTCTAGAATGCCAGCAACTGATTCAGCCACCAGCAGGCCCAGACCGGAACAAAAAATAGGCCCAGGTATTTAGACTGAGCAGCCCAGGACTACCACAGAAATTTGACAGAAAACCACACCATTGCTACGGACCACCAATGCTTCACCACACACTCCATGGCTACTACACTATACCACACCATAGCCCACCAAACCTACAACCCAATACACCAATACTACAGGCCACCAACTACACCATATGACACCAATACAACACTACATCTAGATTACATCATTATTGGAGACCACCATACCAATACTTCAACCCCCACCACTGGAACCCCCATATGACACCATGACTATGTAATGTGACCCCTCATAGTGTTGCATTGTATAGTTCTGGACTATAGGTCATACTCTTCCTAGAGAATAAATACAGCACACTCAGATCTTGGATCTATGTATATAACTTGGTCTTGAGAATAGAATGGATCCCTGGTACAGGGTAGGGTCTCCAATATATAATTGGTTCACCGGCATAGAACAGGTCCACTACTCTCAACTGTTGAAGCATCCTCTGCACACACTTTACCCGATCGGGCACTGCCCCCTGACAACAGCATTGTAGGACCCGATAGGGCAGAGCTTTTCCCATATCTTCTCTGGGGAAATGGGTGGAAAGGGGATGTGCCTATTACCCAGAGCCCACACTCAGCCACCTGGTGTGATGGTGATCCTCTAGACAAACAGTATGCAGTGCTAAGCCTGTGCAGTAAGTTCAAGCATGCTCCCCACCTATAGAATTAAATGCATGCTGCCCCCCCCCCTCGTTCCGGTCCTGGTACTGGGGCTAGTCCGACAGGGGCAGTGATGCCACTGTCCAGTGCTGCTACAAGGTCATCTAGAGCCCAGGGCAAACATGCCAAATTGCTTGCCCCCTAAGCCTAAATCCCCCCCTCCCCAAGCTCAAATCTCTCCCCCACATGCCCCCAGCACAAATCCCCCCCCCACCATAGCTCAAATACCACTCAAATTTCCCTTCCGAGCACAAATACCCCCCCCCCCCCATTCAACCATACAGGCAAAATCCCCCCCCCCAAAAAAACAAGAATTCTGATCTTCGCACAAATTCTCCCCCCCCCCCCCGGCCCATCAGCATCCATCTCCATCTGGTACCAGGGCTAGGCTGACAGGAGTAGTGATGCCGCTGTCCAGTGCTGCTACAAGGAGGTCATCTAGAGCCAATATGCCAAATTGCTTACCCCCCTAAGCATAAATCCCCCCCTCCCCAAGCTCAAATCCCTGACGCCGCCCCCCCCCCCAATAGCTCAAATCCCACTCAAATTTCCCCTCTGAGCACAATTTCTCCCCCCCCCATTCAACCCTACTGGCAAAATCCCCCCCCCCCCCAATTTTGAGGCAACTGCTCGTTGTGCCCTGTGGCCAGTCCGGGCCTGCCAATCAGCATCCATCTCTTTCAGCAATACACAATTTGGGTGGAAGCACAGACCAATGGCACTGCAAGGTTAGTTTTACCTAGATGTGTCATCGGAGGCCAAGTGATTTGTGAATATATAGTAAGTATTCTAACTCCAAAGAAGAAACCTAAACCTTGAATGAACAGCCTCCTAGTTGCCCATAGATATTAGAGGAGGCTGGGACATCCATGCATGACCTGACCATCTCACAATGTCTCCTGTACTTTTTTTTTCTTCCCTATTATGTATCAGAATGGGGGAAACCCTGAATAGAACCAGTTACGTTTATCATTTCTGATGCCAAAAAAGTTGTAGACATGCAAATTAGACGATTCCTTTATTACACAACCCAAAATACTTTGCATCTATGCTCATCCTGCTCTCAACCTGTCATGGGAGAAATATGTGGGTTCCTTGGTTTCTACACATATGAGTCACATTACTGTGGGCAATGAAACAAATAGAGAAAGGTTAGATTTCTTTATCACTATCACTTGTCAGTGTCTCAAAGCCAATGTATCTGCATAAAAGCAATTTATTTATAAGCAATTATCATTTTAAAAAGGAAAGGTCAGCAGTGGTAGCCTATATGCATATATGGCAAAAGGTTTGAGGACACCTGTTTGAGCTTGCAGAACATTTCAGACACATGGGCATTAATATAGAGTTTTCCAAAAGATTTTGGTGCATGCTTGTGGGAATTCTGCCAAAAGAGTGTTGGTACGGTCAAGTGCTGATGTTGGATGAAAAGACCTGTCTCACACCCTAGATTTTAATTCATTCCAATTGGGTTGAGATCAGGGCTGTATGCAGGCCACTTGTGTTCCTCACAAATTGTCTTTATGGCGCTGGCTTTGGCCTCTTTTACACAAGCGGAAAGATGGATCAGTATTTCAGGCGACCTGATCAAACCCTCCATTTTGCTCTATGGAGCAATGGATATAAACAAATATGTTATATGTCCGTTTACACCCATCGACATACTCCCGATCCACTAAAAACAGAACAATGTGGATCTGTTTTCCATCTATCTAGTGGATCAGACGGCAATTGGATGTAAACTGACAAGCGGTCAGTTTACATCCGACCGACTGTAGAGGAGAGCGGGCTGTGTCTGCTCTGCATAAACTGAGAGGACACAGACCAGCCATCTGCCTGCTTAGTGGAGATCAGCGGACAAATTCCCCACCGAGCAGGTGGACTCCTGGTGTAGTCTGCCTTGTGTGGAAAGGGCCTTAGTGCCCTTGTGCACAATCATATTGGAACAGAAAAAAAATTCTACAACATGGGAAGCTCACAATTATCCAAAATGTCTATATGCCATAGCATTATCAGTACCCTTCACTGGAAATCCCTAAACTCAACATACTTGTAGCCTCCTAGTGTATTTCTTCTATGACAGGCCAGGAAGTCTTTGCAACGCTGTAGCACTGGAATTATTTTTAGTGATGGTCTCCTTAAAGAATAAATAAGAAGGGGGGGGAAAAAGAATTATAACTGATGAGCAGTAAATGGAGGATACATTTTTTCAATTTAACTTCAAATTGCATTATGCAAAGCCAGAGTACTGAACGTTTGCTCCAGGCATTCAATCTGGATGATTATGGTTTACAAGATGCAGAACACAAACTGGCCAGAGCTCAACAAAAGGTTCCCTGTTAAATAAAGTAAAATCTATGCCACAGAGACATCTTCACCCCCGGCTGCTGATAAGGGGTGTAACACTTTCCCTCCTGTACAGGACCCCAGGCCTCATAAGTTCAACAGGAGGGCCAAGACCAGGCGTGGGTGTAGTTACTGAAACCAATCCCCCTGTGGCTTTCCCTGTGTTTACAAATGCTTATAAATGCAGTTTATGAATGAACAGGGGGCCTCCGTATTGAACACTTCCTGTTCATTCACTCTGTAGCTTGCACTGTAAAGAAAGTATTGAGGAATCTGTGTCCTCAATATTTCTCTGTCTCAAAAGTGAGACAGGTGACATTTCAGACCTTTAACATTTAACCAACCTCCACAGAGCTATCCAAAAAATGAAACAAACATTGTAAAAAATAAATAAACATAGTTAAGGGCTCATTCTCACAGGTATTCTGGTTGCATGAATGGGTGGTTTGTTTATGCAGCTCATTAGGCTTGAGTGACTGTTCTTGTCAGCTAGGCTGTACAGGGCTCCATGATTTCTAACAGCAGCCCTGTCTTCACCCACCTCCAAAAGGTTGCTTTTTAATTGAAGTATGTTGTATATTGACCACCTATTAAATTGGTTTCCCTAAAATGTGTAGTCTGAGCAAGAGTCATTTTTATAGTTCTGAGAAATATCACTGAACTTCAAGCATGCAAAATGTTGTAAAAAGAAATGTGATTGCCCATAGCAACTAGATTTCAAATGTCATTCCTCAAAGGAAATCTGTAACGATAACAGTACAAGCTTAAAGTGAAACCCCAAGCATTAACTTCCCCTCTTCATTGCCTCCACCGCCCATTCCAAAGAATTGCTTGGTTAGTTGAAAAAAAAAAAAAAAGTCTAAGCTAAGAGCCCAGGGCCAACTTCCTCTAGACCGGGGTCGCCAAACTTTCTAAGCAAAGGGCTAGTTTACCAGGGGGTCAAGACTGTGACCAATCGAGCAGAAAATGTCCCGGCATCAGTTGGTGTAAACAATGCCTCATCGTTGGTTTAAATGTGAGGTTTAGTGCCCTGTTGATATTAGTGGGAGGAAGGGTGCCCCATAATTTGTGTCAGTTGGAGGAATAGTGCCCCATTGTTGGTATCAGTGGGAGAAAATCTGCCCCATAATGGGGTCAGTTGGAGCAATAGTGCCCCATCAATGATGTCAGTGGAAGAAATAGTGCCTCATTGTTGGTATCAATGGGAGAAATACGCCATCAAGGCTGTCAGTTGGAGGAAGTGAAGACCACAGTTTGGAGACCTTTGCTCTAGACCAATGATGGTGAACCATGGCTCCCCAGATGTTTTGGAATTACATTTGCCACAATGCCCATGCACTCTGCATTGTAGTTGAGCATCATGGGAAATGTAGTTCCAAAACATCTGGGGTGCCAAGGTTTGCCATCACTGCTCTAGACTCTTCAGGTCTCCACATTACTGCTTCACTTGTTGGCATCAGGAAGAGGTGACCAGTCTACTGCAGTGCTGGATCCACCAGTTGTCACTACAAGGAGCAGTGGCAATTTTAAGCATAGAAAAATGTCCTATTTTATTTTAGCAAAAAAAAAAAAAATACTTTCACTAGAAATGGATTTTATGCTTATCTAGCTTCATTAGCCCAGAACAACTACAGTGCCTTGAAAAAGTATTTATACCCCTTGACATTTTCCAAATTTTATCATATTACAACCAAAAACATGAATGTATTTTATGTGATAAACCAACACAAAGTGGCACATAATTGTGAAGTAGAAGGAAAATGATAAATGGTTTTCAATTTTTTTTTACAAATAAATATGTGAAAAGTGTGGGGTGCATTTGTGTTCAGCCCCCCTTGAGTCAATACTTTGTAGAACCACCTTTCCCTGTAATTACACCTGCAAGCCTTTTTGGGTCTCTACCAGCTTTTCACAGCTAGAGGGTGACATTTTTGGCCATTCTTCCTTCCAAAATAGCTCAAGCTCTGTCAGATTGGATGGAGAGCGTCTGTGAACAGCAATTTTCAAGTCTTGCCACAGATTTTCAATTGTTTTAGGTGTGGACTTTGACTGGGCCATTCTAACACATGAATATGCTTTCATCCAAACCGTTCTTTTGTAGCTCTGGCTGTTTGTTTAGGGGCATTGTCCTACTAAAAAGTGAACCTCTACCCTGGTCTCAAGACTTTTGCAGACTCTAACAGGTTTTCTTCTAAGATTGCCCTGTTTTTGGCTCCATCCATCTTCCCATCAACTCTGACCAGTTTCCCTGTCCCTGCTGAAGAAAAGCATCCTCACAACATGATGCTGACACCACCATGTCCCATGGCCGGGATAGTGTGTTCAGGAAGATGTGCAGTGTTAGTTTTCCACCACAAATAACGTTTTGCTTTTAGGCCAAAAAGATTAATTTTGGTCTCATCTGACTAGAGCAACTTTCTCCATATGTTTGCTGTGTCCCCAACGTGGCTACTCACACACGGGACTTCTTATGGCTTTCTTTCAACAATGGCTTTCTCCTTGTCACTCTTCCATAAAGGCCAGATTTGTGGAGTGCACGACTAATCATCCTGTGGACAGATTCTCCCACCTGAGCTGTGTATCTCTGCAGCTCCTCCAGCATTACCATGGGCCTTCTGGCTGCTTCTCTGAATAATGCTCTCATTGCTCGTCCTCTCAGTTTAGGTGGATTGCCATGTCTTGGTAGGGTTGCAGTTGTGCCATACTCTTTCCATTTTCGGATGATGGATTGAATAGTGGTGTGTTCCTTGGCCTTCATAATGCTATTTGTCCACTAAGGTTCTCAAACAAACCTCTGAGGGCTTCACAAAACAGCTGTATTAATACTGAGATTAAATTACACATAGGAGGACTCTTTACAAATTGGATGACTTCTGAAGGCAATTGGTCCCATAGATTTTGTATAGATTTTAGTTAGGAATATCAGAGTAAAGGGGGCTGAATACAAATGCACGCAACACTTTTCAGATATTTATTTGTAGAAAATTTGAAAAAACATTTATTGTTTTCCTTCCACTTCACAATTACGTGCCACTTTGTGTTGGTCTATCACATAAAATCCCAATTTATGCATGGCAGAGACTACAAAGTATTGAGAAGTGAGGAACTTGAGGGCGCTGGCTATACTCTATATCAAGTAGACATAGCAGGGTAGAGATGGGCTCATTTGGCAATGTAGAGATATCCTAACATGTCTATATAACATGAAGCAAAATAAATGCAAGTACTGTTATCTAGGGCAGAAGGGGCCCCTCCTCACACCTGATTTAATCCTCTAATTGCTGTACTACCATGTCACAATAGCGTGCATTGCCCACTACCTGTCAGGCACACACTTTTCAGAGAAGCAGCAGTGCCTGCTATACTTGTGAATGAGTTGCATTTGGCAGGGGCACCCTTAGGGCTTGTTCACACGTAATGTTGGGGGGAGGTGGTAAAAGCCTCCGGTTGAGTCACAGTTCAGTGTGAAAGCAGCCCACTACTATTATGCCCAGTGTATTGCTTCACACTGACCTGAAGATCTTTTCTTTCCTGCTGCTGGCACTACTAGCCAGGATAAGAGATGGAGTGCAGTTGGTATCACTCCGCATGGGACAGGAGCTAGTGCTACAGAGGAGGCATCAGCAATCTTGCTCCCTACTACAGCTCCAACTTTACAAGTAGTCCATATGCATTGCACTGTGATGCTCTATAATGGCGGGTCAGCAAGCCCAGACTGTGAACTACAGGTTGCTGACCCCTGCAGTATAACTGCAGCTCAATTGCAAGTTTTTGTCACCTGGCTACCTCTGTGTAGACTTTAGAACCTATGTCTTTGACCAAAATAGGCTGAGCAGGTGAAATTGAATGTGCAAACAGCCACTTTTATAATTATTTTTAAATTAGAGCCCTGAGATAACTCTGCAGTGTGTGCCATTGAAGGTAAGGTGATGCAGAGTATTGAAGGGTTGCCATGCCAGAGTACCAACACTGGAGTTTAAAAATAGCTCTTCAGTTACGCCATATAGGATGGTGATTGGGACCAGGCATCTCTTTGTGCCTGCCTTTATAGGTACCTACACTCACAATGATTAATTTTTAAAATAAATATTGTACCTGCGCAATGCTTCAGTTTTATTTCACATTCAGACATCTGTAAAGTCTAGCCCAGTGCACATGGTTCTATGCAAACAATTGCTCCCCTGCTTTGCAAAGAGAAAAGCAAAAGAGGTTCCCAGAGCACCAAACCTGCACACCATAGTTGATGCATCGCCCTCTCTCTACCCAATATATTATTCAATTTTTATGGGAGGTTTGAATCTGACTGTTGGCTGTAAGGAACCACATAACACTGGCAACCAGCAAGTTATAAAACCGAGGTTTCCAGAAGCAGACCTACTCGCCCAAATGTGTGGTGTTCTCTAAAATGCGACAGCAATGTGTAACACGGCACTTGAGTTTGAAGCTAAACAGGTAAAAATAATTAAATTACAGTTCCGTTCAGCTGGTCTTGTGATCCTGTCACTTCTGCCATTCAGAACAACCAAATTTGGGACCTGGAATTGCTCTTTTTAGTGTTCTGTGCTGACTTTACATGCTTAACGTATATGTAAACCCTAACCAAGAATTTCATTTATTGCCACTTTTTGGTCTGATGTATAGAACTACAAAAAATACCTGTTGATCTGGCCAGAGCTGACCTGTGCAATCTGTATTCTAAAGCCGTGTACACACGATTGGAATTTTGGTCAGAAAAAGCTCTGATGGTTTTCCCGACGTAATTCTGATGGGATTTCGATCAAGCTGTCTTGCATACACACGGTCACACCAAATTCCGACCGTCAAGTACGTGGTGATGTACAACACATACGACGGGACTAGAAAAAGGAAGTTCAATACCCAGTAGCCAATAGCTTCTATCTCGTAGTTGAATCTGAGCATGCGTGAGTTTTTGCGTGTCGGAATTGCATACACATGACCGGATTTTCCGAAAGTTTTTCCATCAGAAAAATTGAGAACATGCGCTCAACTTTTTGCTGGCGGGAATTCGGGCAGCTAAATTCCAATGCAGCATACACACGGTCGCAATTTCCGATGAAAAGCTCTCATCGGTCTTTTGCTGGCCGAAATTCCGATCGTGTGTATGCGGCATGAGGGTACATTCACAGCTGAGTATTTTTAGGCATTTTTTCAAGTTTTTTTTTAGGCATTTTAAGCATTATTTTGAGCAGATTTGCAAATATTATAGGTTATTTTTTTTCAGGTTTTTTTATTTAGGTGGCCAATTGTGTAAGGTGTGAAGTGATGCTAGAAAAGGGGAGGGGAGTTGCTTTTTGAGCTGAAAACGCCAGAAAAAAATGCTAATTTCTAACTGTTCAGGTGCTTTCCATTAAAGTCTATGTGAACGAAAAAAAACGCTCAAATCTGCAGGCATTTTGCTACATGTGACAAAAGACTCAAGATTGAACACGAGCCAAATCGGATTTTGCTTGTTGAGCATCTCTGAACATCACCTGAAAAACGCTCAAGTGTGAACGTGGTTACTGAAACAGTGTTGGTAGGAAGCTTATTAGAACTACAGAACACTATGTTATGGAGGAGAGGAGGAGGTGTTTTTGTAGCCCAAAACAGGAGAACGCTGCCTAGGGTATCAACGCTGCTCCTCCATGGATATAGCACGGCGAGTGACCATTGTCATCCTAGGACAGGAAGTGTTTTACTGGAGGAATCATCCAAGAACTGGTAACTGTGTGTGTGTGTATATATATATATATATATATATATATACACACACAGCTGTGGCAAAAAGTTTGGAGAATTACACAAATATTTATTTTCACAAAGTGTGCTGTCTCAGTTTTTGTGATGGCAATTTGCATACACTCCAGAATGTTATGAAGCGTGATCAGATGAATTGCCATACAAATGAACTTAATCCCATAAAAAAAAACATTTCCCCTGCATTTGTGAAGACAGTTTCAGGGTGCCCAAGAGTGTCCAGCAAGTACCGGGACCATCTTGTACAGTTAATTCAGCTGCAGGATTGGTGCACCACCAGTGCAGAGCTTGCAAATGGCAGCACAGTGAGGCAAAGCCTTTTGGAGGATGGCCTGGTGTCAAGAAGGGCAGCAAAGAAGCCACTTCTCTTCAGGAAAAACATCAGGGACAGACTGAAATTATGCAAAAGGTACAGGGATTGGACTGCTGAGGACGGGTCTTTTTCCCTGATGAATCTCCTTTCCGATTGTTTAGGTCAACCAGAAAAACCCTGTCTGGAGAAGAAAAGGTGAGCACTACCATCTGTCCTGTGTTATGCCAACAGTAAAGCATCCTAAGACCATTCATGTGTAGGGTTGCCCCTCAGCCATGGGAGTGGGCTCACTCACAATTTTGAAGAACACAGCCATGAATAAAGAATGGTACAAAAACATCCAATCATCCAAGCAGTGCTGTGTTTTGACCTAGGCCGACAAGGCCCAGACCTAGGGTGACACTTTGCAGGGGGTGGCAAAAAAGTTGAACCCCCGCATTAAAAAAAAAAAGCACCCTTCCCTTCCTCCCAGGTGCACGGCTGCACAGCTGAAGTTCCGGCACTGGGCTCCAGTAACTGGCCAGACGGGTGTGCTAGCACGGGCACGTGTCCCAGGGTTCCGCAAGCGGTAATCTGCTTTCTGTAGCAGCCGAAACCTCTCTCCCCACTGACATACTGTATAGTTTACAGTGGAGGAAGATAAAGTACCTGGTAAGAGGGGGGGGGGGGGGCAGATAACAGATGCACACATGGAGTGATAGGAGGGGGTAAGGGGATATGTGCTGGGGGGTGCTTTGGGAGGGGAGATGATACGTTTGATTCCTCCCCCCCTCTAGCACATTTCCCCCCCCTCCCAAAGCACCCCCCAGCACATATCCCCTTACCCCTCTCTCCCCCAAATAAAAAAAGATGCCACGTCCCTCTTTGTCCTCATCCCGCGGCGTCCCTCTGTCCTCCCATGGCATCCCCCTGTCCTTATCCCAGGGCGTCCCTCTGTCCTGTTCCCAGGGCGTCCCTGTGTCCTCTTCCCATGGCGTCCCTCTGTCCTTTTCCCGTGGCATCCCTCTGTCCTCTTCCCACATCGTCCCTCTGTCCTCTTCCCACGGTGTCCCTCTGCCCTCTACCCTCTTCCCACAGCGTCCCTCTGTCTTCTTCCTACAGCGTCCCTCTGTCCTTATGGCCTTTTTTTGGTTAATTCTCCTTTAAGGGGGTGTGGCAGGGGGCGTGTCCTATGCCTACATACGTTTGCTAGTAGGTGTCCCTCATTCCCATCTCAAAATGTTGGGAGGTATGTCATTTTACTAATCCACTGACGTATTGTGATAGCACACATGAGGTGAGCAGGTCTAAAATATTATTGCCATCATATACAATTAAAAGTCTTACAAGTATATGATGCAATTCAATATGCTCGCTCAAGCAAGGACAAGGATGTTTAAAGAAATTAAATGTATTATATTGAAGTGATGTCGTACCTAGGGGTTCCGACTTCCCTCCTCTCATCTCTGCGCTATTGACACTGAGTCTGGGAGGAAGTTACATATCATACATAGGATGCCACAGAGGAGGGTAGATGGAGCATTAGGCTGCAGTGCCACACCAGTTGTATAGTGTGGCGAGCGGTCTTATTGGACGTCCTCACCAGCTGGTATTATAATACCAGCAGGCAGCAGTGAGGCCACTTTATGGAGGCGCCAGACTGATTTGCCTTCTGGACCCTGCTCCCAGCCCAGTCCACACCATAAGACTGGCACTACACTAAAAGTGTAGCGCAAGCTGATGGGGACTCTTTTTTGTGAGGAAGCCAGAAGGAGGCTGTCATTTTTGTGTGGGGGGGGGGGCTTTTGGGCCGCCCCCCTGTAAAGTGGCACCCTAGGCCTGGGCCTTATTGGCCTAGGCCAAGATACAGCGATGGCTCACCAGCACCTTCATTGTAACAATGGCTGTTAATAGGAGCCTGTGAAAAATATGAGTGCTGCTCAGACTCTGAAGCAGGCATCGCTAAATCATGGGCCAAATTACTGTCCCATCTAGATTGACGCAGTTTCGCCATTTAGGATCCAGTTCACCTCAGCAGCCTCCGCCATCATCACAGCAGAACAGAGAGTGGGAGGCAGCTGTGGGACAATGCTAGACATAGAGTGAGAAATAAGTGGGGTGAGGGGTGCTGCAATGTGCTGAGGGGGCTACAATGTGATGGGGGAGCAGAGCTATGGGGGGCTGCTATGTGAATCGGGGTAAGAGCTGAATGGTGCTGCAATGTGAATGGGGGCAGAGCATAGGGGCGCTGCAATGTGAATGGGGGGTAAGAGCTTAGGGGGGCTGCAATGTGAATGGTGGCAGGACTGAGGGGTGTCGCAATGTGAATGGGGGCAGAGCTAAGGGGTGCTGCAGCGTGATTTGGGGCAGAGCTGGGAGGGATTAAAATGGGGACAGAGGACATTGCTGTGGGGGGATGTGAAGGTGGGGGCAGGGGACACTACTGTGGGGGGAAGGTGATGTGATGGGGGCAGAGGACACCACTGTCAAAGGAAAACTGTGATGTAAAGGGGGACTGAGGATACATTCAGACCTTGGTTGGAATTTTGTTTTACAGATTTTAACCTTGGAAAAATTTAAAGCATTGATCTCGATTTTTAAAAAGGGTAAACAAGTGCAACACTGAAACTGTGTAAACATGTTTAGTTCAGTTGCAGGCTACAATTAGCCAATCAATAAATGGCCATATGTGTGGAACAGGAACCAGTGAAAATACTGATCAGTATTTTCACAGGTTCAAAGGCAGACCACCAGTAACTGTATAGATTTTACCAGCATTATTTGGAGTGAGATTTGGTGATGTCCCTACTTTTCTGCTCCATGTTTTCCTTGCTAAAAAGAAAGCTGTACCTGAGGACTGGCAGTGCAAAGATCTCTCTACATCTGCTTCGTGAATTCCTGAATATTTCCGACCAATCATCTGATCACCAGTCATCTTAGGGGGGGAGTGCTCTGACAAAAGAAAGAAAAACCTCCTCTACCAAGATACCACCTCTACACACAAATGCAGTGTAGAACAAGGCATGATAAGCCAGTAATGAGTAAAAGATCATCTTCATTTAAAAGGAGAAGTCCATCCAAAGCTTGTTTGGTTGTACTTCTCCTGTGGATCACAGGGGTGCAGTTCGTTCTGCATTCCTGTGACCCATGCTCAGCAGACAGTGGGCTGAAGCTCACTGTCGGCTGACATCATAGAGTTAGTCCAGGCTCAGGCAAGATCATGTCCATATGGTCTGGATCCACCCATGCCCTCTCGACAGCCCAGCACTCCAGTGAGCAAGGAGGTGGCAGAGCAGAGAGCTGTGACTGAAAGTCACCAGCTCTCTGCTCAGGGAGCTATGTGAACTGAGCAATCAGTGGTGTCTGATCGCTCAGTTCTCAGTGTTAGAGCCGGCGAGGGGCAATGCTGGATCCAGCTAGGTAAGTATGATTTCAAAAAAATAAAATAAAACCCATACTCCTCTTTTAAAGCAGAAGAAAGTCCACAATACTTACCACTACTCCAATTGCTTGACAACCGCGAAGTCCTTTGCTGACGCTGGCATCTTCTCCCCAGCTTCTTCCAGATCTTCGATGGAATGGGCAGCTCAAGAACACAGTGTGCTGGGAAAGTAAACTGATCTATGCATATTCAACTCCAATAACATTTTAATGAGGGCTGCAATAAAGGCATGCAAATGTATTTAATTGCAGAAGGGCCATTGCATGCCTCTTTTGAGATAAAGAGCTTGCCTGCTCTCAACATTTTTATTTATACTTTAGTTAAACTTTAGGTCATTGCTCTCTGTGTTAGCCGGGAAAGGTATAAGGCAGGGGTGTCCAAACTACGGCCCTCCAGCTGTTGCAGAACTACACATCCCATGAGGCATTGTAAAACTCTGACATTCAAAGACATGACTAGGCATGATGGGGATTGTAGTTCCTGAACAACTGGAGGGCCGTAGTTTGGACACCCATGGTATAAGGGGTCTGGTTGTAAGACACCAATACAATAGTTGCTGTATTTGGTACCAGACATACGTTATTCTTGCTAAGAGTGACACCTTTTGGTTGCAAGTGGTAAATTAGTATACTGTATATTGTATACAAATAATTCTTAACAAATGCACTGTGTGTGTGTTTGTGTGTATGTGATATATATATATATATATATATATATATGTGTATATATATATATATATATATATTGTATATATTATGTATGTGTGTATAAAAATAGTGAGCCTTTGTGCCCAACATGGAAAATGTGGTTCATGTTTCATTTGCAGCCTCAACAGCCCTATTTAAGTGCACAATATAATATAATTACTGCCTGTCCGCTCTTACAAGCAGGGAGGGTCACTTTGTTCAGCCATAAAACAGCGCATACAGCAAGCAATGCCGCTTGTCATAGAGCAGATGTATAATCCCCCGAGGAGTTCCCTTTTTATGGTACGGTGACATTTGGCAATGGTACATGACGATCATCAGCCTCTGCTAGAAGCAATAAAACCTTTAAAATATCCTCTCGTAAACGCGAGCATGACTGACAGCGCATTTATTTCTCTATTGTGAGACAGTCGTTGGTTTTTGTGACCTTGTTACTTCTTAAAAGGGAACTGAGGTGTAAAATAGGGGCTTTGTGCACCCATATTTGAAATGCCAGTGTACCATTATGGTATTTTGCTCTGTAACATATACAGTGTGGAGTGCATTCTTTAGTTTCTTAGTGATAATGAATGACCTTTCTACTTTTTGGTGAGTCTTCATTTGTTATATCTGGGTTGGTTTTCCGCTTGCTATGAGCTAGCAGTGAACACATAGGGAAGGGGGGCACCATATGCAGGTAGTTCTAAAAAAAGCAGTAAAGGAAGCGTTATGTTGCCCTCATTGCCAGTTTTAACACCTACAAACCACCCCACTGTACTGCTTGCCAAGTGTGAATGGATAGTTAGTTCTGCCAAACTGGGATGCCAAGAATCGGGATTGTGGCATACGTACACCTGTTCACTGCCTTTGCAGTTTAAGAGGAAGCAGCTCAGTCATGTGTTTTTACTGCCCCCCACAACCATAAGTGCAAATAAGGCCTACAATTGGCCATACAAGTAACAATCTAATTTGACAACCATTGCATAATCTCCATGTACAATATATTTTACATTTACCACCAACTAAATAGTGTGAGGGACTACCTGAATTATTTTATCCAATGGATATCAAAACGGATAAATCCTTACACTACACTGTTGTTAAATATGTTATCCCAACATTTCATATTCCTGATGCAGTATGTGCCTGCTGTACCATATATACTTGTATACAAAAGTATCCTGCTCTGACCACAAACTGACCACACTAGGTATGACAGCACAGCATGATCTGTTCCCTAGCTGTGCTGTAAACTTAACCTGCTGTCTTTCAATGATCAGGCTTGTGATCCCCCCTCGCACAGCCATTTACTGGGAAGACCAATGTACTGCTGTTTCTCGTCCCCCGGATCTCTAATCACCTTATGCAGCTGAAAACAGAGGGTGTGATCACTTATACACAAGTGTTTTGCCTTTCTATCTTAAACTTAAAAGATTGTTTTACAAGGTGAGCGTTCACATATACTTCAAATGTATAGGAGATAGTACAATCAGGTTGTAATGTGCATGGCCTACCCAAAGACAAACAGTGCTTTTAGGAAGGGTTTGTTTATTTCATAAATAGAAAGGGTAGGAGAAGAGGTGCTAAGGAGGTGGGAAAAGGTAAAGGAAGGTCCTCCAGGCTGGGGATGGGGTTCGGTTAGAAGTTAGTTTGAGAGGCCTAGACTGGTTGGTACAGTGGGTGAACCTCGGCACCCCAGATGTTTTGGAACTACATTTCCCATGATGCTCTTGCACTCTGCAGTGTAGTTGAGCATCATGGGAAATGTAGTTCCAAAACACCTGGGGTGCCAAGCAGAGGCGGCTCTAGGCTTTGTGAGGCCTTAGGCAAAATATACACATGAGGCCCCGCTCACGCCCATAATGGGAAAAAAAATTCAAGCAATAAAAATGGCTGCAAAAAGATGCACAGATATAGCACACAGTTCATCAGCACCACTTCCAAGGCACCCTCCTCACCCATCAGACATATGCAGCCAATAAAACATCTGGGACCCAAGAAGGTGGCAACCCACCCCTCTAAGAATTTTCCGTGTCTTGGGAAAATGGGGAGGGGGTGGCACTGAATCTTTCCATATCCACAGAGGAAGTAGAGTGGGGGATCCCAGCACAGCGCAGGGGGAGAGAGAGAGGGGGGTTGGTGAGAGAGAGGGAGGGAAAGGGACAGAGAGAGAGGGGGGAGGGAGAGAGAAACGGGAGGATAGAGGGAGAAAAAGGGGGGGAGAGGGGGGAGCAAGAAATTGTGAGCGATGGGGGGAGAGAGAGAGAGAGAAACGGAGGGTGTGAGGGAGCGAGAGGGGGAGCAAGAGATTGTGAGTGAGAGAGAGAGAGAGGTGAGCAAGAGGGGGTGAAAGAGAGGGGTACAGAAAGGGTGTGCAAAAGGGGGAGAGAGAGAGGGTGAGCGGAGAGGAGGGGGGGAGAAAGAGGTGGAGAGAGAGGGAGAGGGCAGGAGGAAGGAGAGGAGGGGGGAGAGAGAGAGAGAGAGGGGGGAGATGGAGAGAGGGAGTGAGGGAAAGGGGGTAGGTGAGAAAGAGGGAGTGAGGGAAAGGGGGTGAGAGAGATCTCTAGCCCCGTTCATGTCTGCAGCCCCTCCTGTGTCCCATGTCCCAGTCTGTGAGAGCACTGGGGGGGGCAAAGAACAGGGAGAACCAGGAGTGTGCTGGGGGGCGGAGAGTGCTGAGAAAGGTGGAGAGCACAGGAGCTGCAGCGGCTGCATGAAGAATATGGAAAATCAATTCCACTATGTTCAGTCTCCCCACCGCTCCTCCTATTCAGGCACACAGGGAGGCTGCACGGGCACTCACCTTCTCTCCGGTCAGCCAGGCAGCATAAGAGCTCCTTTCTCTTCACACTCGTGGGACAACAAAGCTGGATAGTTTCAGTGACCCCCGGCCCCGACTGCAGCTGAACCAAATAGGAAGCAGGTGCGGAGAGGTCGGGTGAATGGCGCAGGCTGAAGGAGTAGCTCAGCTGCGGGTCCCACATGGATATGCCTCCCGCATGCCTTGGAGCCGGGTGCTGTCATCCAACTGCTGCCGCCACCTAGAGGCCTCTACTGTCCTGCTCCCTGCATTTGCTACCACCGGACCGGGAAGCTCCGTGATGAGACGTTGACATCAGTGTTTGATCAAAGGCAAATTAGGCTGCCGCGAGGCCCCTGTGAGTGCGGGGCCTTAGGCGATCGCCTAATTTGCCTAATTAGAGAGCCGCCTCTGGTGCCAAGGTTCACCATCACTGGCATAGGACCACCACAGTGGCCATACTTTGAGGAATTTGGCATGGGAGTCATAGAGGATACTGGACATTTTTTTATGGATCATGAGGGACGTTAAGGTGTTCTTTTTTTACGCTTGAATACCCAGAACAAATTTAGCAGTGTCAGTAAGCATCAGTTAATTTGACAAATTTGACAATAACGTTCTAATGGCAAGGAGTAATTTACATTTGGACTAAGCTGCTTCTTCTTTCACTGTCCAGTGACAGACTGAGGTGGGTCCAGGATGAACTGGGTTATGCTAATCTTCAGGCTTAGGGCATGTTTTGGTGAAAAAAGTACTGTTTGAGACCGCTCTGGATTGAAAATAATAGTGCAACAAAAGCTGTTTATTTTTTACTGATTGTTTTATTTTAGTTTTTCATTTTGCTTTAATAATGCTTACCAGTTCTGCCACAAATGACTCCACTCTTTGCTCTCTTGCAAAGCCACCGCAAGTGTCTTTAGCATCTGACAATTCCGAGTATACCTGGCGCCCGTGTCTCCTGCTGCACATTGTTGCGTTTTACGTCACTAGTGTGTCCAATCAGAGCTGCAGGAGAGGGAGAAGCTACCAGCAACTGTTGGGGAGATTTCCCATCACTTCCTATCTTGGAGACACAACAAAGTGAGGGAAATCCCCCTTTTAGACAATTGTAACTAAAATGGGTGTCCCTCTTGTAGGATTTAGCTCTTCATCTTGTGACATTGGTCACCAGGACAAACCAAAAAATATTAAAGGGTTAGTCCACCTATAAAAAAAAAAATACTCCTTGCAATTCATGAACAATATTCCATCATTTTAAATAAATCCCATTTAAAAAATATCCATTTATGTTCCTTCCATATCTATAGGCAATTTGTAAATGGAGTGATGCCTGCCCCAAACACTTCGATATTTTTCACAGCTCTGTCCTTTTCTCTAGGAAAGGCCAGGTGTTAGGACGAGTACCTCCTATTAAGGACGAGCTCCGGTGTTCTGCCGAGAACTGTCCCCCCATCAGACAGTGTCCGCCCTGTACTGCGCAGGCGCAGCACTTGCGCAGTACGGAGGACAAGGAGACACCGAAAGTCTCCGAAGATGAACGGCGCATGCGCACTTAATAGTACCTTCTGCCCTGAGTCCAGGTTCAACCCTCACCATGCAAGTGGACATACGCTAGATGATGTTAAACAGCACTTAGTAACTGGGCCCCTCGCGGGCTCGCTTCACTCGCCATGCTTCAGGCACGGCCTTGCTTCGCTCTGCAATTTTTTATTCTAACTCTATGTTCACTTGGATGGTGGGGCTTAAACCTGGACTCAGTGCGCAGGTGCCGCTCATCTTCGGAGACTTTCGGCGTCTCCTTGTCCTCCCTACTGCGCAAGCGCAGTACAGGGCGCACTCTATCTGACGGGGGACAGTATGTGACAAGACACCGGCGTGTTCGCACACCCCACGTGCAGAGCCAGGAAGTCGACATTGTCCTGATGCATGGCTGCGGAGATCGGGAAACGTCTCACTGCCTGTGATTAGCGCAGCGCAGTGCCGACTTCCTGATGGGCTCTGCACGTGGGGTGTGCGAAAACACCTGAGCTCATCCTTACGTAGTACAGGAAGGAGGGCCGTCCTTTTTTCAAGAACTCTGGGAGAGACTGCATTGTGCTCACCTCATTGCATCTGCTGAGGTCATCTGCAGCAACATAGATAGCACTGCCCATGTGCGGGGCTCAGAAAGATGGCTATTACTCCTGTACCCTTAGGGGGCGTTTGTCAGTGCCTGTGTTCTACCAAAACAGCCAACTCACCAAAATCTTCAACCACCTCACTTCCGGTGACTCTCCAGCAGCAGTAATTGCACATTTCGACGACTTGGCTGTTTTCACAGAACACCAGCAGCGTATACACTACGGTACACAATATAATAAGTGGACATTATTAGTCCACCCGCTAGTAACCAACAACATGGCCACCTTCCATGGTGGCAACAACTTTTTAACTCCTTAGCCGGTATTCTGTGAAAACAGCCAAGTCGTCGAAATCTGCGATTACCGCTGCCGGTGAGTCACTGGAAGTGATGTGGCTGTAGATTTTGGTGAGTTGGCTGTTTTGACATAACACCGGCCAAATCAGTGGTGGCTGGGACAGTCACACACAACTGTGTGTACACAAAGGGTGGGGGTGCTCATCACCTCAGTGACCTAAAATGACCACTGATAGTTTTCTTCCGGGTGCGGCTGAACATGTCTTTGGACCAAACCAAAGCTCATCCCCAATTGTCACCATTGCCTGGGGGACAAAACAAAATGGGCAGGGTCTTCATCAAGTCCTGGAAGTCTTGGCTTTACAGACACTTTAATGATGAGTAAATATCAGGCCTTTTATTACTGTAGGAACTCTTGCCCCCATGTGTATTGAAAAAATAAAAAAAACAAAAAACAAAACTTGGAGCTTGACAGATTACATGTATGAGGGTACCTCCATCAATAATGGTAGGGTGTGTATACAAGAAAACAAAAAAAACACACAAAAGGAGAAGAAAATATACCTGCACACCCATGGATTATCTCCTATGAATTTATTATGACAAATTGCATCAATATACAGCTCTAAAGCAAAAATCACTCTTCTCTGACATACAGCCCCACGTCCCCCAAAAAATATTTTACTGTAGGAACTGTTGACCCCATGTGTATTGTCCTGGCTTGGCGATATGGGTGACTGCAATAGCCAGCAGTTGCTAAAGGTTGCCTTGCTGGATAGCTGGAGTACTAGGCAGATTATTGTATTTTATGTCTTTGATGAATCTATAAGAGGCTCTCTGCAGTGCTAAGCCACAGAGGAGCGTTAATAATGCAAAGAGCAACGTACGGTCGTCATTCCTTGTTCAGACAACTCCTTGATCATACATGTTTGATTGGTATAACTTACTGCACTACACATATTACAATTGCTTCTTGCCCAGCTATATTTAAGGTCGACACCAGGCAAAATTGAAAATGAATATAGGGGGCACAGCCTACCATTCCCCTTATAATCCAGGCATTTACACTCACCAGACACTTTATTAGGTACACCTTGCTAGTACCGGGTTTGGACCCCCTTTTGCCTTCAGTACAGCCTTTAATTCTTCATGCCATAGATTCAACAAGGTGTTGGAAACATTCCTCAAAGATTTTGGTCCATATTGACAGGATAGCTTCACGCAGTTGCTGCAGATTTGTTGGCTGCACATCCATGATGCGAATCTCCTGTTCCACCGCATCACCAAGGTGCTCTATTGGATATCTGGTGACTGTGGAAGCCATTGGAGTACAGTGACCTCATTGTCATGTTCAAGAATCCAGCTCTGAGATGATTGGAGTTTTGTGACATGGTGCATTATCCTGCTGAAAGTAGACATCAGAAGATGGGTACACTGTAGTCATAAAGGGATGGACATGGTCAGTAACAATACTCAGGTAGGTTGTGCTGTTTAATCGATGCTTAATTGGTACTAAGGGGCCCAAAGTGTGCCAAGAAAATATCCCTCACAGCATTACACCACCATCAGCCTGAATCGTTGATACAAGGCAGGATGGATCCATGCTTTCATGTTGTATATGCCAAATTCTAACCCTACCATCTGAATGTCGCAGCTGAAATCGAGACTCATCAGACCAGGCAATGCTTTTCTAATCTTCTATTGCCCAATTTTGGTGAGCCTGTGTGAATTGTAGGCTCAGTTTCTTGTTCTTAGCTGACAGGCGTGGTACCCGGTGTGGTCTTCCGCTGCTGTAGATTCGAGGTGTTGTGCCTTCCCTGGTTCCTCCTCTACCCCCTTCATCAATATGCTAATGACATTTTTAGATAAAACCTTTCTATTTTTATTACATCACTGGGTCTTTGTGCTTCTCTATGCAATGCAGGCAGACCCTGGCAGGTGGGAGGGGCTTACACATAGTTTCCCAAAGAAAACACAACTCCTTGCCTCAGTACTCCTCTTAAAGTGGTTGTAAACACTGTACTGTATCTATACTATTTACTTATCTCTCTCTGAAGCTCTAAGTGTCATTTCTCTCTGGTGCTTTGTTCCTCTGTTATCAGCTTGAGTCACTTCTGACAAGTTATCCCAATACATGAGATAAAAAGGTGATGGGGTGAGAGCTCAGCACACAGCTTGTCTGTTCACAACACAGCTCTGTATTTTTCCTTCATTTCTGTGTCATGTGTGAAGGGGGGCATGTCACCTTCCTCCAATCAGCTCTCACACAGTGTACAAGAGCTCTAACTGCAGCTTCCTGCCTTCTCTGTGCTACTGACAAATGAAGAAGGATTTTTTCTAAATTCTGCACTTTTGAAGGGATGTGGAAAAGAAAAGACAGCAGATAAACAAGTAAAATGTATGAAGGGGGATTTGTTTCATCTGTGTATTATTTTGGGCTAGTCACTACACTAGGTATAGGTGAGGGTTTACAACCACTTTAAGAGTCCTCTTCTCTGATGCCAGCAGTGGGTCGGCTTTTGGGAGGAGTTATGGAAATATCAAAATGCCTTCAAGGGCAGGTTTATATCTGGGGAAGTGGGCACTCCAAGACAGACTGTATTTTCATAGAATTCCTTAGGTAATGAATGCAGAGCCTCCATGATTAAAAGAATGGAAATTCAATGAATGAAAGTGGTGAACCAGGAACAGTCAGGCTGGGGAGGAAAGGGGCTAGATCTGACTTTCTCACCTTGTTTACAACAAAGGAACCCAGTGGCGTCACTAGGGGGGCTTCTGGGGCTATAGCCCCTCTCTAGAGTGACCAGGGCAGGTGCTGAGGTAGAGGGGGGCCGGTGTCGCCCGCAGTGTCAGCTTTAATTTGAATCACTGGGCACCGGCCGTCACAAAGTCCTGCCTGCTGGTATGGCTCATTTGACAGACAGCGCACTTGTCCAATGCGCATGGACATGTGCTGCCTATCATAGGTGGGAGCCATCCAGGAGGCGGGACTTATGTGATGGCAGGCACCTTGCGATTCAAATTAAAGTTGGGACAGCGGGAGACACAGGCCTGTGTGATGATCTGGCCGGCTCTCTTCTTCCTCTCCTCTCTGATCCTCGGCACAGGTGAGGGCAATGTGGGCATTGGTGAGGCTAAATTCCTGGGCACAGATGAGAACAATGTGGGTACTGGTGAGGCTGCATTCCTGGGCACAGGTGAGGGCGATGTGGGCACTGGTGAGGCTGAATTTCTGGGCACAGGTAAGGCTGCATTCCCGGCAGAGGTGAGACTGAGATGGGGGCACAGGTGAGGCTGTATTGCTGGGCACAGGTCAGGCTGCATTCCTAGGCACAGGTGAGGCTGAGATGTGGGCACAGGTGAAATTGAGATGTGGGCACAGGTGAGGCTGCATTGCTGGGCACAGGTGAGGCTGAGATGTGGGCACAGGTGAGGCTGCATTCCCGGGCACAGATGAGGATGCATTCCTGGGTACAGGCAATGGTGCATTCCTGGGAACAGGTGAGGCTGAGATGTGGGCACAGGTGAGGCTGCATTCCTGGGAACAGGTGAGACTGCATTGCTGGGCACAGGTGTGGCTGCATTCCTGGGCACAGGTGAAGCTGCATTGCTGGGCACAGGTGAGGCTGAGATGTGGGCTCAGGGGAGACTGCGTTGCTGGGCACAGGTGAGCCTGCATTCCTGGGCACTGGTGAGGCTGCATTCCTGGGCACAGGTGAGGCTGCATTCCCAGGCATAGGTTAGGCTGCATTGATGGTGCACAGGTGAAGCTGCATTGCTGGGCGCTAGTAAAGTTGCATTGCTGGGCACAGGTGAGGCTGTATTCCTGGGCACAGATGAGACTGCATTCCTGGGCACAGGTGAGGGTGCATTCCTGGGAACAGGTGAGGCTGCATTCCTGGGCACGGGTGAGGCTGCATTCCTGGGCACGGGTGAGGCTGTATTCCTGGGGACAGGTGAGGCTGAGATGTGAGCACAGGTGAGGCTGCATTTCTGGGCACAGGTGAGGTAGAGATGTGGGCTCAGGTGAGACTGCATTGCTGGGCACAGGTAGAGGCTGCATTCCTGGGCACAGGTGAGGCTGCATTGCTGGGGACTGGTGAGGCTTAGATGTGGGCACATGAGAGGCTGCATTCCTGGGCACTGGTGAGGCTTCATTCCTGGGCACAGATGAGGCTGCATTCCCAGGCATAAGTTAGGCTGCATTGATGGTGCACATGTGAGACTGCATTGCTGGGCACTGGTAAAGCTGTATTGCTGGGCACTGGTGAGGTTGCATAGATGGGCACAGCTAGGGACCCTGATGCAAGGGGGGATCCGCACACAGATGTAATGATATTTTATATATATTTACATATATGAATGTACATACAGTATCTCACAAAAGTAAGTACACCCTCACATTTTTGCAAATATTTTATTATATCTTTTTATGAGACAATACTGAAGAAATTACACTTTGCTACAATGTAATGTAGTGAGTGTATGGCTTGTATTACAGTGTCAATTTGCTGTCCCCTAAAAATAATTCAACATACCTAAGTGAAAATGTCCAAATTGGGCACAAAGTGTCAACATTTTGGGTGGCCACCATTATTTTCCAGCACTGCCTTAAGCCTCTTGGGCATGGAGTTCACCAGAGCTTCACAGGTTCCCACTGAAGTCCTCTTTCACTCCCCCATGACGACATCACAAAGCTGGTGGATGTTAGAGACTTTGCGTTCCTTCACCTTACGTTTAAAGATGCCCCACAGATGCTCAATAGGGTTTAGGTCTGGAGACATGCTTGGCCAGGCCATCACTTTTACCCTCAGCTTCTTTAGCAAGGCAGCTTGGAGGTGTGTTTGGGGTCGTTGTCATGTTGGAATACTGCCCTGCGGCCCAGTCTCCGAAGGGAGGGGATCATGCTCTGCTTCAGTATGTCACAGTACATGTTGACATTCATGGTTCCCTCAATGAATTGTATCTCCCCAGTGACGGCAGCACTCATGCAGCCCCAGCCCGTGACAATCCCACCACTATGCTTGACTGTAGGCAATGCACACTTGTCATTGTACTCCTCACCTGGTTGCCGCCACACACGCTTGACACCATCTGAACCAAATAAGTTTATCTTGGTCTCATCAGACCACAGGACATGATTCCAGTAATCCATGTCCTTATTCTGCTTGTCTTCAGAAAACTGTTTGCGGACTATCTTGTGCATCATCTTTAGAAGAGGCTTCCTTCTGGGACAACAGCCATGCAGACCAATTTTATGCAGTGTGCGGCGTATGATCTGAGCACTGACAGGCTGACCCCCCACCCCTTCAACCTCTGCAGCAATGCTGGCAGCACTCATACATCTATTTCCCAAAGACAACCCCTGGATATGACGCTGAGCACATGCACTCAACTTCTTTGGTCGACCATGGCGAGGCCTGTTCTGAGTGGAACCCGTCCTGTTAAACCGCTGTATGGTCTTGGCCACCATGCTGCAGTTCAGTTTCAGGGTCTTGGCAATCTTCTTATAGCCTAGGCCTTCTTTATGTAGAGCAAAAAAAAAATTTTCAGATCCTCAGAGTTTTTTGCCATGAGGTGCCAGGTTGAACTTCCAGACCAGTATGAGAGAGTAAGAGCAATAACACCAAAGAAAGATCTGCCAAGTGGTATTGGATGGGAGGGAAATCAGCCACAGTTCATAGAGTCCCTAGCAACCTCTGCAGGAACCTTAGGGTTAGATGGAACCATGAGTATAAATGGAATTCACTCAATCTCAACCACAGTGTTGGAAGATATATGAGTGGAGTTTCGGTGCTCAAGTTTATAACGTCCAATACAAATCCATAAGACCAAAAAGCATGCAACCCGAAAGTTTCTTTGTTATGAGACTATTCAAGCACTTACAGCAAATGTAACATCATGAAATCCAGCATTTCATGATGTTGAAATTGCTGTAAGTGCTCAAATAGTCTCACAACGAAGAAGCTTTCGAGTTGCGGGCTTTTTGATCTTATGGATTAGAATGGAACCATGGCTGAGAATGGTTGTTCTGAATCAGTGGTCTCCAAACTACGGCCCCTGAGCCAGGCCAGATTTGGCCCTTTGATCCCTCTTATATGGCCCTTGGACCACTCCACTATTTCTCCCACCAATATGAGGTACTATATAGTCCTCCAGCTGACACCAAAGATAGGGCATTATTCCTCCTCTTACTGACCACAGGCACTATTTAATTTTTTTACTCCTTCTGACCACCAAGTTTGAGGTATTATTTAGTGCCACTGGCCCTGGGGCATTATCTTCAAATGTCTGGGGGTCAGTAAACTGGCCCATTGTTATAAAAGTTTGGAGCAGAGGATGAAGGAACCTAAGGACCACACATGCCCCCCCTAGACATCAGGGCAAGCCCCAGGACTCACACCCTTCACTCCTGAGAAAAACGCATTTAAAAGTGAAAGGTGACAAATGTGGGAGAAAAATAAATAGAAAATAATAAAGTGGCCATGCAATTGTACACTGGCCAGGCCCTGCGGCCTAGTAGACAAAAATTACCCCCAGGCTTAGCTGAAAGGCCCAGCCCTGAAAGGCACAGTGCAGAGGGAAATCAATTTAGTGACTGTGACCATGTGCTTTTTCACACTATGGTGTCCCACACCCAAGTGTTACTAAGAGCACCCCTAGTATTGACCACTCCCTGGGGGCACAGACAACGCAGACCTTCTGTCTTCCCCGTCCATGGCCAGACAAGGTAGAATGTTCAAATCAGGGGTAATGTGCTCTTCCAGCTTTCCTGGGGGAATTACTCCCATGCCACAGCTGCCTGCGGGTGCCCCGGTGTCTGTTTCAGACCGTATTAACCTTTCAAGCCCCCCTCACTCTAGCAGAGATACATAGCCACCACTCCAACCTTGGTCAGGTCAGAATGACAGCACAGAACCTCTATTAGATTACTGATGAGAACAGATACTACATTTGAGTGCTGGATGCACTACACGACTGCCATCTTGATATTCAGCGTTTGGCGATTTATCTCAGCCATTCGGGAAGTATGAGGTCTCTGTTTCAGACCTCTCTTGCCAATCATTCCACCTGCCCCCCCCCCTATTATCAATATACATCTATTGACCTGATCACTACATTGCAGATACAACATTCATTCATCTGCCCCTGAAGAAGCGAGCAGGGTCTTGCAAAATGCATAGGGCTTAATTGATGCTTGTTTTATGCCGGTACATGCTGAGTATTATTGATGTCTGCATTATGTTTACATACTTCCCTGTTTATATGTATGTACATTTTATTTATTTTCTTATTGTGTATGTGTATTTACTGACCTAGAAACTTCCAAGTTTTATTGTTGCTTATTGATGTACTGTATAACACTTGTAATAAATCTTTGTACATTTACTTTCATCTGTGTTGTTTGCATTGCCTATTATGCCGGGTAACTCACAATCATTGTTGTTGCCACTCTGTTACATAACATTTTGAAACAAATAAATTGATTTTGTCTCAGTGTTGACTGTAAACATTGGCTAAACCTCTATCACCTCATCTAAAGTCCCAGGGTTATTTCTCTTGTTTTTTTTTTGTGCACTATTAGGGATGGAGGTGTCAGAGGGGTCACACCAGACCTTTATTTCCTTTTTCTGGTGGGGAGATTTTGGAATAGTTCCTGCCAGTTCTATCACATCCCGGAGGTGTTGTGGCACAGACAGTGTTGGCATGTGAATGGAACAAAGACCCTACAGAGGTGTGCGGGGAGGGGGCTGATTCAGAGCACTCTAGGATAAGTCAGGCAAAGCGGGGGCATGTACGTTTTTCTAGGAAGAGGCACTGGTGAGTAATCGAGACACTGTGCTTGGAAAGAAACTATAGCAACCTGCTCTTTACATCATTACCAACCCTGCAGGGCTGGCTACGTATTCATGACTGCGCTTGTGTATGTGTTTCCTCATAGATGTGCAGGATGCCAGAAACCAGACAATTCTCAATAGGAATTCAAAGCTGACAAAGTTCATGCAGAAATGACAATGTTCTAACACCCACTGCAACTTCATCATTGTGCCTTCCAAGAAATACATAAGCAACAAGCATTAATCAGCCCGATACTGTGATAGAAAAGAATGGTTACAATGCAATAATGTTAAAGTGTATATATAAACACTAACAATGATCTTTTCTTATTTTCTACCTTTTTGTTTTGTAAAGCTGAAATCTGGGATAAACAAATAGAGTCTTAATACATGATACGTGTATTTTACCTCCATGTGCTTTGTGTATTTCTTCCAGATCTGTGCAGTAGTCCAGTGTGAACCTTTACCTCTGTGCAGAAGCTTCCTGTAATACAGACCAATCACTGCTGCTCTCTCCTTGTGCAGAGTGACGGGTCTGGTTTCCTCCCCTCCTGTAGTTTTCTGCAGAGTGTGATGATGCCACTACTACTTTTAAAAGACAATATCCGGATTTGGTGCACACAAAGTAGACTAACCTCCTCCCACCCAGCCACTGTACGTAAACGGCTGGGTTGGCCTTTTCTTGTTCTGAGTGGACATTCAGGAACAACCTCAGAACGAGTGCCCACGGTGCAGCTGCACATGATCCTGTGATGGCTGTGATCACACTACACAGTCAAGATGGGATCGGGATATGGGCGCACAAAACATCTGTCTGTCCCCATCACATCTGTACCAGTGCACAAAACATCTAACTGCCTGTCCCCATCACATCTATACCAGTGCACAAAACATCTAACTGCTTGTCCCCATCACATCTGTACCAGTACACAAACCATCTGTCTGTCCCCATCACATCTGTACCAGTGCACAAAACATCTGTCTGTCTCCATTACATCTGTACCAGTGCACAAACCATCTGTCTGTCCCCATCACATCTGTAGCAGTACACAAAACATCTGTCTGTCTCCATTACATCTGTACCAGTGCACAAACCATCTGTCTGTCCCCATCACATCTGTACCAGTGCACAAACCATCTGTCTGTCCCCATCACATCTGTACCAGTGCACAAACCATCTGTCTGTCCCCCATCCCATTTGTACCAGTGCACAAAACATTTAACTGCCTGTCCCCATCACATCTGTACCAGTGCACAAACCATCTGACTGTCCCCATCACATCTGTACCAGAGCACAAACCATCTGTCTGTCCCCATCACATCTGTACCAGAGCACAAACCATCTGACTGTCCCCATCACATCTGTAGCAGTACACAAAACATCTGTCTGTCTCCATTACATCTGTACCAGTGCACAAACCATCTGTCTGTCCCCATCACATCTGTACCAGTGCACAAACCATCTGTCTGTCCCCATCACATCTGTACCAGTGCACAAACCATCTGTCTGTCCCCCATCCCATTTGTACCAGTGCACAAACCATCTGTCTGTCCCCATCACATCTGTACCAGTGCACAAAACATTTAACTGCCTGTCCCCATCACATCTGTACCAGTGCACAAACCATCTGTCTGTCCCCATCACATCTGTACCAGTGCACAAACCATCTGACTGTCCCCATCACATCTGTACCAGTGCACAAACCATCTGTTTGTCCCCATCACATCTGTACCAGTGCACAAACCATCTGTCTGTCCCCATCACATCTGTACCAGTGCACAAAACATCTGCAATAGTGTACCATTACATTAACAAAAGAACACAACTATAGACAGACATCTCGTAATGCATACCACCTGCTGATGGAAACAGATGCTGGCTCTGCATGTAGGAATTAACCGAAGAAAAGACTGGATGACCTGCTGACACCTTTATTGAAGATGATTTAAACATTCTTCTGGTACAAAGACATCAGAGGCATAGTATCAATGAAAAGCTGACGTTTCACACCACTATGGGGTGCTTAGTCATAGTGTGCCATTGTGATATCAACATCTGTCAGTGTCCGCCGGTGGCCGATCAACATCTGTAAGTGTACCAGTGTTCAGTGTACCAATGTACCAGTGTTCCACCAATAAATAAATAAAGCTTTTAAAGCGCCCCCAACCCCCGTTCTTGCGTGCAAAGGCAAACGCACACGTCGGTCCCGCACGTATACGTAAACAGCGATCACACAATACATGTGAGATATCGTGTCAAACTTCAGAGTGAGATCAAAAATTCTAGCACCAGACCTCCTGTGTAACTCTAAACTGGTAAACAATAAAGGCTTATAAAACATCGTCTATGGAGATTTTTGCAAGCTCTCCCATTGAACAGTACATGTAAATAAAGGCATATGTAAGCTCTGTGTTGCTTTTATGTTCCAATTTGTAAAGCAATCCCTAAATAGCAGCTGTGAAAATTCTGCGTAAATACCAAATTGTTATAGTTTGATTAACATTACAGCCCAGTAGTTTTGCTGATTTTATATTATATGACAAGTATCTGACACAAGTTGTATTCCCCAATAAACTAACAAGTCTGAACTTTTTCTATTGAAAGTGAAAGCCTCCTTTAAAGGGAATGTGAGGATAAAGTCATTAGAGCTGTCTCTGCTACAAGAGAAGTATGGTCAAAACTTTTCTGTCCATCCAGCTCTTTTGAGCCACAGTGAGTGGTGACGCAGAATCAGCTGACAGCGAACTAAAACCCTCTGTCAGCTGACGTCACAGAGCTGCTTCAGGAAATAATGTCAGGATTTACCCAGATACCCGATCAGCAGCTGTTTCAACCTCTCAGCATTTGGTTGATGTCCTAAACCAGCCACTCTGCCCTCTCCCTAGCCTGGTGTTGCAGTGAACACTGCTGGGCAGAGTGGAGAGTGGTGACTGATAGTCAATGCTCTCCACTCAAAATGAATTGAGAACTGCGCAATCAGTGGTCATGTGATCGCTCAGTTCTTGGTCTTAGAGCCAGCGGGGGACAGCTTCAGCATCACAGCCATGCTGCAACATAGAGGTGTGTATGTAAGCTTGTTTTTTTGAACCCCACGATTTGCAGATACAGCGCATAGTTCACTTTAATACCAGCCCATGCAACAGCCTATACTTGCCTTCCATTTGCTGCTGCACTGTTGGGACTGAAATTAAATACTCAATGCATTTAGGTATAGGCTTAGGTATGAAGGTAATTGAAGTACAAGCGGGGACTGGTTTAAAACAGAGCCTGTTTCTTAATTCCACATAAGCAAAGCACAGGTTCACAGACCTGGAACAGGTACGTAGCCATTAAAGTCAGATTCCCCAATCTGTAAAACTGTTTGGAGTCAGTAAAGCATGGATAGGAATAACAACCATATAGATTACGTTTTTGAAAACATACCTTCAGTGACAGCTTTCATATTTTTCAGGTATATAAAGTCTAATGAGACTGCCAAATGAAAGGTCAGAGAGCCCAAACTCTTTTAGTAATGATATTGGTTCACGACAGCTCAACATAAAACAGACAGCCCGTTTTAGGAGCCCAACAGACTCCCCCTTCTTCAGGGCTCCAGTTTTGTAAGTAGTAGTAAACAAAAATGAACAATAACAGGGAAAAATATAATTAAGAGTTACAGGACATCTTAAATCAGTGTAACAGCTAAAGACAACATGGTGGCTTTTTTACATTACCCTGGTGGGAACCAATTGAATAACAAAATTAATTTGGACTCTCAAACCCTGTGTTGTGTGCTCCCATGAGACTGCATATACATGGATTCTCAGTTCCCTGCCTAAGGGGCATCCCATTTTTTATGGAGAGAGCAGCACCTCCAGAGCTACCATGCCCTGTTATAATCTAACTGATCCACTGAAATTTCATATTGAGCTTACATATTTGTTTATCTGACATGTTCTCTTTAAGACAAGCCATATTTCATAGTAAATTCACAATTCTGCAAATGTGTATTACTGTTGACTTTAAGGATTTTCAAGCATGCATAGAAAAAATCCTTATGGACTGCAAATGAGCAACAGGGCACAGATCAAAGTATTTCTGTAGAGGAGCTTATTTTCTTCAATTATATGGGATGGATATATATAAGAGGATTTAAAACTTAAGAGGATTCATGCTCCGCTGTGCTGTTCACCACTACCACATATGCACTGCAGCCATTGTCTTCTGAAAAATTCCTTTTGTTTCCATTCATTTGCATCTTGTAAAAAATTAAAACTTCCATAGTTAGTTACATAGTAGGCGAGGTTGAAAAAAGACACAAGTCCCTCAAGTCCAATCTATGTGTGTGATTATATGTCAGTATTACATTGTATATCCCTGTATGTTGCGGTCGTTCAGGTGCTTATCTAATAGTTTTTGGAAACTATTGATGCTCCCCGCTGAGACCACCACCTGTGGAAGGGAATTCCACATCCTTGCCACTCTTACAGTGCAGAACCCTCTACGTAGTTTAAGGTTAAACCTCTTTTTTTTTCTAATTTTAATGAGTGGCCACGTATCTTGTTAAACTCCCTTCCGCAAAACTTCCCTATCATGTGGTCACCAGTATGGTATTTGTAAGTTTGAAATCATATCCTCTCTCAAGTGTCTCTTCTCCAGAGAGAATAAGTTCAGAGCTCGCAACCATTCTTCATAACTAATGTCCTCCAGACCCTTTATTAGCTTTGCTGCCCTTCTTTGTACTCGCTCCATTTCCAGTACATCCTTCCTGGGGATTGGTGCCCAGATCTGGACAGCATACTCCAGGTGTGGCCGGATCAGAGTCTTGTAGCGTGCGAGAATTATTGCTTTATTCCTAGAGTTAATCCATTTTTTAATGCGTGCAAATATTCTGTTTGCTTTGTTAGCAGCAGCTTTGCATTGCATGCCATTGCTGAGCCTATCATCAACTAGAACCCCCAGGTCCTTTTCCATCTTAGATTTCCCCAGAGGTCCTCCCCCCAGTGTATAGATTGCATTCATATTTTTGCCATCCAAATGCATTATTTTACAATTTTCTACATTAAAGCTCATTAATTTGTTCGGAGCTTCTGGCACAGTTTCCACATCCTTCAGAGAAGTTATTGCCCTGCTTAGCTTAGTATCGTCCGCAAATACAGAGATTGAACTGTTTACCCCATCCTCCAGGTCGTTTATGATCAAATTAAATAGGATTGGTCCCAGCACTGGACCCTGTAGGACCCCACTACCCATGCCTGACCATTCCGAGTATTCCCCATTTATCACCACCCTCTGAACTCGCCCTTGTAGCCAGTTTTCAATCCATGTACTCACCCTACTGTCCATGCCAACGGACCTTACTTTGTACAGTAAACGTTTATGGGTAACTGTGTCAAATGCTTTTGTGAAATCCAGATACACCACGTCTACATGCCTTCCTTTATCTAGATGGCAATTCACCTCCTCATAGAAGGTTAATAGGTTGGTTTGGCAAGAAATATTCTTCATGAATCCATGCTGATTACTGCTATTGGTACAGTTTTCATTACTAAAATCTTGTATTTAGTCCCTTATCATCCCCTCCACGCGCTTACATACTATTGATGTTAGGTTAACTGGTCTGTAATTCCCATTGATGTATTTCTGGGCCCTTTTTAAATATTGGTGCTACATTGGCTTTTCTCCAATCCGCTGGTACCATTCCAGTTAGTAGACTGTCAGTAAAAGTTAAGAACAATTGTCTGGCAATTACTTGACTGAGTTTCCTAAGTACCCTCGGGTGCAAGTCACCCGGTCCCAGTGATTTATTAATGTAAGTTTCCCAAGTCTAATTCTGTTCTCTGTTAGCCATGAGGGTGCTTGCTGTGATGTGTCATGAGGATAAGCACTGCAGTTTTGGTTACTGTAACTCCCCGATTCCCTCGTGAAGACTGAGGAGAAGAATAAATTCAATACCTTTGCCATCTCCCCATCCTTTGTAACCAGATGTTCTTCCTCATTCTTTATGGGGCCAATATGATCTGTCTTCCCTTTTTTACTGTTTACATACTTAAAGAATTTCTTGGGATTTAGTTTGCTCTCCTCCACTATGTGTCTTTTGTGTTCTATCGTAGCCGACTTAATTGCACTCTTACATTTCTTGTTGCATTCTTTATAAAGTTTGAATGCTGATGATGATCCCTCAACCTTATATTTTTTGAAGGCCTTCTCTTTTGCTTTTATATGCATTTTTACATTGGCGTTAAGCCATCCAGGACTATTGTTTGCTCTTTTAAATTTATTACCCAATGGGATACACTGGCTAATGCCCTTATTTAATATGCTCTTAAAGCAAACCCATCTCTCCTCCGTGTTCTTTGTTCCTAAGATTTTATCCCAATTTATATCTTCTAGCAAGGTTCGTAGTTTCGGGAAGTTGAAATTCAGTGTCTTTGTATTTCCCTTATGTTTCCTATTTGTGTGATTTATATTGAAGCCAATTGACCTGTGATCGCTGTTTCCTAAATTGCCAGGTATTTCCACATCTCTGATCAGATCTGTATTGTTGGAAATCAGTAGATCTAGTAACGCTTTATTTCTAGTTGGTGCATCTACCATCTGACCCATCAAATTGTCTTGCAAGACATTTAGGAACTGGCGAGCCTTAGACAAATGCATGGTTCCCTCCGCCCAGTCTATGTCTGGATAATTAAAATCCCCCATTATGATAACACTTCCCATCCTTGCTGCTAATCCAAATTGTGATAGGAGGTCCGCCTCCCCCTCGCTACTCGGGTTAGGGTGCCAATAGCATACTCCCAGTATTATTTCCCCCTTTTTTTCATCCCTTTGGAGCTCTCATAAGGATTTCCTCTCCTCCCTAGCCCCCTTAATGATGTAATTTCTCACATTCAGTTGTACATTATTCTTGATATACAGGCATACCCCTCCCCCTTTTTTACCTTCTCTCTCCCTGCGAGAAAGCGTATACCCTTGAATGGTTGCCAGCCAATCGTGAGAGCTGTTGAACCAAGTCTCTGAAATTCCCACAAAATCCAAATCCCCCTCTTACAACAGTATCTCTAGTTCACCCATCTTGTCTGCCAGGCTCCTGGCATTGGTGAACATGCTACATAGTTTAGACCGATCGCATGCTATCCTCTTATTGGGTGTTCCGAAATTGCAACTAGGACCTGTTACTATACTTACCTTGGGTTTATGTGCTTTAGTCAACCTACCACTATTGGCCCTAATACTACCCTCTGGACTATGTTCCACACTGACTGTCTCTACTTCTGGGCCCTCCCCCCATCGCCTAGTTTAAAAACCCCTATACGTTTTTGGCCATCTTTACTCCCAGCACATCTGCACCCTCCTCATTTAGGTGCAGTCTGTCCCTTCTATAGTACTGGTGACCGACTGAGAAATTGGCCCAGTCCTCCAGGAACCCAAACCCCTCCTTACTACACCAGCTCCTCAGCCACTTGTTTACTTCCCTAATCTCTCTCTGCTTTTCTGGTGTGGCTCCATGTACGGTAGTATTCCTGAGAATACTACTTTGAAGGTCCTTTTTCTAAATTTAGCTCCCAAGTCCCTAAAATCGTTCTTTAGGACACTCCATCTGCCTCTGACTTTGTCATTGGTGCCAACGTGCACCATGACAGCTGAGTTTTCCCCAGCTCCCAGTAATCTGTCCACCAGATCCGTTATGTGCCGAACCCAAGTGCCCGGTAGACAGCATACAGTTCGGCTGTTCAGGTCTTTGCCACAGATTGCCCTCTCTGTCATTCTAAGAATTGAGTCCCCTACCACCAGAAACAATCTATCCTTTCTCTTCCCCCTTCTCACTGGAGAAGTTCTTCCCTTGGCAGCTAGGAGAGACCCTCAGCTCCAGCAGTGCTGGTCCCTGACTGGTTTCACCATTGACAGTCAATGGAGCGTACTTATTGGGATGCTCCAGCCCTGAATCAGTCTCCCTGGCACTTCCCCCTCTATCCTTCCTGAGTGTCTCTCATCTACTCTTTTGGGGTGCCTGCACCTCTTTGTCTCCACCCGTACTGGCCCCTGCACCTGCCGGATACGTTCCTGGTTCTCCTTTAGTATGGAGGGACTTCTCAGTGCTGACAGTTGCTTCCCTAGATTCATAACCTGGGCTTCCAGGGAAACAATGTGTTTTCATTTTGCACAGCAATATTCGCCCTCGATCAGAACATCACGGAAGGCATACATGCCATAAGATGTACAACAAGTCGCCTCTCCACACCCGCCAGGCATCATACCTATTAAATTTAATAAGGCTTGGGATTATAACCTGTCCAAATTACCTAACAACTAGCTTCCTGACACTACTACTCAACAAGACAATACACAGGTACTTGCAGAGCACGTGCACCTGCAGACCCACATGCACCCGCAGACCCATGTGCACTCACAGACCACGTGCACTCACAGACTACGTGCACTCACAGACCATGTGCACTCGCAGTCTACGTGCACTTGCAGACCACGTGCACTTGCAGGCAACATGCATCCATAGACCACATGCACTCACAGACCACATGCACCCACAGCCAACATGTACTCGCAGATCACGTGCACTCGCAGACAACATGCACCCATAGACCACATGCACTCGCAGCCTACGTGCACTCGCAGCCTATGTGCACTCGCAAAACGTGCACTCGCAAACAACGTGCACTCACAATACACAGGTGCACTAATACACAGGTACACACAATACACATGTACTAACAATCCACACAGTACTCCGACAACACTCAGGTACTGACACTACACAGGTACTTTGAACCCTGTTATAACCCCCTGTTTTCAATAATAAATAACAAGGCCAATATTCATGTCTGAACTTGCTCTGGTCTGTACCCAAGGATGCTGTAACATCAAGGCTGTAATAAAAATACATCGCCCTTCAGTTGTCCTTGTTTAGCCCTTAATATTTTATTAGGTACAAGTGAATACCTTTATAGTCTTGTGCAATCCTCCCTTCTTCCCCAGTTATACCAATATAATAGTCACATAAAACGTAGATTGGCTCCAAGCTCTGACTCTGTGCAGCATTGATTATTGATCCTTGTGCTCACCAGGTAGCCACTATCCATGCATTATTGAGCAACAGACCATTCTTTTGAGTGTTGCATTAATCCAATATCACAGATGATAAGTCAACGCAACTGTTATAGTTAGAGAAGTTTAGGTATGCCAATTTTTCACATTACATTGGTTGGGCTTGGACCAATGTAAGTATGTATGTGCCACACTTGTGAGATCCTCTACAGCAGTGGTTCTCAACTCCTGTCCTCAGGAGACCCACTAACAGGCCAGGTTTGCAAGATAACTGAAATACATGACAGGTGATAACATTTGCTGCTCAGTGATTGCAGTATTCTAGTCTGCATCTCCCCAAGGTAATACTAAAGCCTCGTAAACACGCTTTGATTTTCAGACAACAGAACGCCCGATTTTTGTGGCATGCTAGTCTCATGTTGAAAGTGAAGAGGTTACTAACAATACGAGGATTTTCGTTTGACAGAATATGTGTTTTGTATGTATTCTTTAGTTTCTGAGCATGCGTAGTCTTGCTCTTCCATTTTTCTTTGTACGAAAACCATACTAATGAGATGAAAATCGGACGTGGAGTTAACATCCGACAAAAATTTATAGTCTGCTCATCCAGCTTTTGTCTGATGAAAACATGAAATCGGCTGTCAAAAAGCAACGTACTAACGGTAAGATTTGCGGATGGTCGGCCGGCGTAACATCTGGCCTGTTAGTGGGTCCTGAGGGCAGGTGTTGAGGGCCGCTGTTCTAGAAGCTGGAAATCACTGCATTAGGCACTACTACAGTGATTACTACTAGCTTCCAGTTCCCACTCACTTAGCATGAGTGGCATTCATTTAAATCTTTGCATTTTATCTGCACTTACCTGCAATAAAAACACAGTCTTTATTGTGATTTATACAATTTGTATCACAATTGCACTTTATATTCCTATATGTTTGCACAATGATTTATGGCACAGTTTATATATTATATTATTATATATACTATTTAATTTACAGTATAGAGGATTTTTCATCTGGATATTTTTGAGGTTAGCATTGCTCTGTTTAGAAATGTAGGTATCGCTCAGCACGGGAATCATTCAGAGAAGAGAAAACTTTTCCTTTTCTCAATAAATGCAAAATGATCTCTGGTTAGAGAAGGTGGAGATAGTAACACCACTGCCCTGATGTTACTTGCCTGCCACTGACCTTCAGGTGTTTTCGATTTTTTGATATTGTGCTGAGTGCTGCAATTATTCTTTGGTAATGTTATCACCCTATTCTACTAGCAGCCATGCTCCAGGTATATAGAAATTGGGTAAACTGTGCAGGTGCAGCAACAATGAGGATCTGGCTTGATGATACTAGCAGGTAGGGCAGCAGACTGGAACCCTTTATTATACATGGGAAAGTTTTTACTTACAGTCAACATCATGATGTATAGTAGGTGGGTGTGTGCTTTCCTTAGCAGCTCTATATTGGCTGTGCTGACATTCTAATCACCAATTTCATCCCAATAGGAATAATGATTACCACAAAGTTTTTGGTGGGTGGTAATGCCGGGGTAGTCATTCTTCTTGCCAAGGCAGTGAAGTAAAGCATTGCATCTGTAGAATGTGTACACCCCCATCCGGCTGCCTTTGCAGCTTAAAGCGGTTGTAAACCGCTGGACTTTTTTAAAAACCTTTCATGGTAAAGGCATATTGTGCTAGTATGCATCGCATGCCAGCACATTATGTTAAACTTACCTTAAAAGGAAGTCTTCCTGCTCCAAGATCTCAAAGCTGCAGAGGGCTTCCATCTTCACCCATCTTGCTTCCAGGTTCACGGACTCTGGCTCTGTGATTACGGCACAGGGCTCGGAAGGAATGGCGCAGTTTGACTTTCCTTTAGAGCGCATTGCGCCAGTGACGTCACTTGCTGCATGTTGTGTAAATATCTTCTAAACCATGGGTGCCCAACCTGTGGCCCCCCAGATGTTTCAGAACTACAAGTCTCACCATGCCTCTGCCTTTGGGAGTCTTGCTTGTAACTGTTAGTGGATTGCAATGCCTCATGGGACTTGTAGTTCTGCAATAGCTGAAGGGCCACAGGTTGAGCACCCATGTCCTAAATAGTGTCCATTTAGGAGATATTAGATATTATAGGCTTATTATAGGCTTACCTATAGGTAAAAGTAATGTGTGGAACTTTACTTCTACTTTAACTGGGCTAAAGATACTGGGGAGGTACAAAGGTTTTTACCCCCCCCCCCCCCCTCTCCGAGGTACCTTCACAAAATCCAATAGAATTATAGTTAGATAATGGTGTTCATGGCTTTGCAACGTTCTTTGGACTGGTTAAATGTTTAAAAGCCATAAAAAAGAAAAGGCTAAATTATCCCATGTAGCACATTCAGTAAATTTTATTGATTAAATTGCTTCAAATATACACAAGAGTGTTTACAGGAAGAGTTCTAATGAAGAAGACTTGAAGCGCGTTAGTGTTTTACAAAATTGAGACAGTGAGGAAGGTTGCACAAGGAGTCCTATAGGTGATCATGTGTATTCTGGAGTCCTGAGGAGATTCTTACCAGGGTTGATGCTGCATTTTATATGCTCTTCCTTAAAGTACCTTTGTGAACATTCATTTATAAGTCACAAGTCACAAGTCATTTTATAAAGTTTATTAAGAATGTTGCACAAGGTTGGCACACACTTTTTGTTTTATAGTTTGGCCTAGATTAGGTAGCCCATTGCAGAAATACCAATCTGGGGACTTTGTCACACCAACCAGACAAATAATGGCCTCAAAATTTTGCAATTTCTACTCAACCACCTACCAATTTCAGGTTCTCAGTTTTTATACTTTTTCTGCTGCAATAATGATTCTAAATAAGATTTACATTAAAGTGAAATGTTGAAATTAATTGGCCATTCATTGCATGACTGTAATGATTTTCATGCAGCGATAAAAACAAAGACTTACTTGGCACGGTTTCCTTCTTATGATTCCGCCAGCTGTCTGCCTGTCTTTTGCTGAGTTGCACTTGGACTGAAGCTATGCTGGGATAAGCAGTGTTACCAAAAATAAACAATTTTCCCAAAAGGATAAAAAAAAAAAAATCAATAATCATCATTCTACAGCATTGTTCTACTAAACAATGACGTTGTAAATAATTTCTACATGGGTTCCACAAGTGCCTCGCGGAAAAGGGTATTTGATTTTTGTTGTGTATGTAGTCATTCTTTCACAGCATCTTTTAGCAGAGGAGGTTTTTATTGTTACATTAACTATTTATTTTTCTTTGGACTCTGGGGCCAAGTGGGGCGGTAGACTGGTCCTTCTCAACATGCTCCGTCCATTTTCTATCCAACCTATTCTCACCTCTACTTACCCGCCTTGTATGGCTCCTTTAGGTAGCTTTCCATTGTCCTTACTGACCTATGGTGAATGTGTTCTACATTGGGTCATTTATTTCTATATCGTTTTCTGTATGGTTGTGGGCTTGGCATTCTGTACTGAACTCTGCCAACATCCAGTCCTGGGTCGTTCCTTAAAATGGAAGTAAACCCTTCTATAATTTTCAGTCAAGGAAGCTGCCATCTTGGCCTCTAATGATTCTTCAACTGCCATAATGCTGCACATGTGATCAGTTATGAACCCAGCCATTGGATGGTTTGAAAGTTTGGTTGAGAGCACGACCAATGTGAAAGTTAGCATTTCCGGCATGCCGGGAATGCAGGGACGGATCCAGAGTCTAGTCTCGGGAGGGGCACTGCCAGAAAATAAGGTGTACCTGTACGCCATTTGTGCAATAGCCAGCAAAGGCACATGTGCGGATTGACCAGAGGAGGAGCCAATCAGCGGGAAGTGATGTCCACCGGCCACCTGCAATCGCTCCCCACAGAGATGAAACAGTGGTCTGCTGATGTAAACAAGGCAGATCGCCGCTCTGTCAGAGATGAACAGAGTGATCTTGTGTTCCTGCTAACCAGGAACACGGATCACTCTGTTCAACTAGTGAGTCCATCCCCACACAGTTAGCAAGCACCCCCTAGGGACACCGTTAACTCTTTGATCACCCCTGATGTTAACTCTTCCCAGCCAGTGTCATTAGTAAGTGACAGTGCATATTTTTAGCACTGATCACTGTATTTGTGTCACTGATCCCCAAAAAGTGTACGATCTGTCCGCCACAATGTTGTAGTCCTGCTTAAAAAAATCACAGATTTCCGCCATTACTAGGAAAAAAGAAATAAAAATGGCATAAATCTATCCCCTATTTTGTAGATGCGATAACTTTTGTTTAAAACAATCAATATACATTTATTGGGATTTTTTACCAAAAATATGAAGCAGAATACATATTGGCCTAAATTGAGGAAGACTTTTTTTATAGTAAAAAGTTAAAAATATTGCTTTCTTTTTCAAAATTGTCGCTATGTTTATATTGCAAAATAGTGCTATTAGTAGAAAAAAATGGACATCAATTTTACTTGGTTACAGCATTGCACGACCGCGCAATTGTCAGTCAGTTACAGTAACGCAAAGCAGTATCGCAAAAAATGGCTTGTTCATGGGGGGGGGTAAAACTTTCCGGAGCTGAAGGGGTTTAGATTGAACAAGACTAAAAGGGCAGCATTTGTTTTCCATAAATAATGACAGTATGGCACACAAGATTTTGCAATTTTACACATTCACATTCATTCATTCTTTTACTCACTTTTATATAATATTTTGGTGCTCTGGTGGGGGGGATTGGCTCCCATGCAGAAGCAATGCAGATGAGTGGGATCCGTTAATTGCACGGTGCAGTCAGCAGCATCAGATGACAGTGACACACAGTCACGGCTTCTTCCTGTGTTCCCGCCGTGCTGTGGAGAAGATGGAGGAGGTGGGTGGAGCCAACACTCCCACTCAGGGGCGGAGAACGAAGAAGGCTCCGCTATGAATGCTGGGGTTCTCCTCCTCCTCAGCAGTGGCTCCAGCCTCCGACGTGACTGACATCACCGGTTGCTACACGCCAGGCGGCACAGGCGTTAGCAACCAGTGCAAGGAACACTAGCCAGCGGCGCAGCTCCACATACCTCCTCCCTCCATCTTATCTTCTTGTGACCACAAACAGAGTCTCTCTCTCTCAGCGCTGCCGATCGGCTGATTATACTGATGTGAGAGAGAGACTCGGTGGGAACTGCAATCAATGATATTTTCAGAGGGGGCAATTGCCCCGTTGCCCCCCCCCCCTGGATCCGCCCCTGCGGGAATGTAAGTGTTTTTTTTAACTGGGTTTACTCCCGCTTGAATGTTTCTTTCATTTGGTCATTATTGTTTATTTTTTTCATTTTTTTCATTTTATTTTACCCCCATACATGATTGTGCTTCTTTTACTGTACTCCTAATTTTGTTGATGTCCATTAACGTACATGTTAATTCTCTGTATTTTGTGTAAAGCCTTTAGTAAACTCAGATTGAACATTTACTATTCAATGAAGCAGAACCAAATCTGTCCATGAGCATTTGTTAAAGGCTTAAAGGCCTAGGCCATTCAGGCTGAGTGGTGAAGTGAAGTTGGGCAAAATACATAGCTTACCTTCCGTAAAAAACACATCACACCACATTGGCTCTTTTATAGATGTCAACCAAGGTCATTCCCACTCTCACCTACAGAATTTACCTACTGGTTAGTAATGCCCCCCATTACATTACTACACCCATAGGGAAGCTTATAGGGTATAAGAGTATGGGTATACTCTTAATTTATATAGGACAAAAATCAAGGTATGATTAGAAATTTTAGCCACCCATATCTATGAATATTTTGACATTTATTCTTATTGATAATTACCTCTGTCTATACATTTTTACATGCATGGTTTAAATTTTCCCACGTTTCTGAAAAAAATATCTTCAAAGGGGTAGTAAACCACGGCAGGTAGTAAACCTGCAAGGCAATAGCATTGGCTAGTATGTATCGCATACAATTACCAAAACTGTTGGGGGTACTTAAGGACTGAGAGTGGGAAACCAGTGCTCTAGTACATTCTTGATTTAGAAATAAGCATTTACTGGGGTGCATTTGACAATCTCTGAAAAAACTCTTTTTGTTACGCTTTGGAATAATAACCCTTTTAGTAAATAGATAAAGTAAGTATTATAAGTACACAATTTTTTTTAAATGCAGGTTAGGAGGGAGGAGGGGAGGAAACATTTTTAAAAAGAGTTATCGTTAGGGGTTTCTTCCATTTTAATGATGACAGAGTTGCACTAATTTGAGCCTTTTTCTATCTACCTAGATTTCAGCTTTATCTCTTGCAGTGCAAGGGATGGGGGCACTACAAAGGTGATTTTTTTTTCATTTTCCTGAAGTTGGGCTTTAACCAATTAAGGACCGGAAGGATTTGTCCCCTTAATGACCAGGCCATTTTTTGCGATACGGACTGTGTCATTTTAACTGACAATTTCGCAGTCATGCAAAGTTGTACACAAACTAAATTTATGTCCTTTTTTTCCCACAAATAGAGCTTTCTTTTGGTGGTATTTGATCACCTCTGCGGTTATTATTTTGAAAAAACACCAATATTGTTTACTTTTTGCTAAAATAAAAATACCGTATTTTCCGGCGTATAAGACGACCTTTTACATGTAAAAAAATTGGCCAAAAAGCAGGGGTCGTCTTATACGCCGGGTCAGCTCCTCGGATGCCGGCTGGGTGTTCGGTAATACTGTATGTAGCTTCGGCTACATACAGTATATACCGCTGAGTCAATCCTGGTGAGCGATGTATTCAAATGAATACAAAGCCTGCTCGGATTGGAGTAACGACCTCTGCCAATCCGAGCAGGCTACTCTGTAGCCTGCTCTGATTGGCTTGGAGAGTCAGAGCGGCGCGGGCTGATGATGTTACAGCCTCTGCCAATCCAAGCAGGCTTTGTATTCATTAATAGAATACATCGCTCGCCGTGATTGGCTCCAGCAAATGCAGGAAGAAGGAGGAAATATGAAGCCTCGGAAACCTCGAAAGCCGGGTCGTCTTATACGGTAAGTACAGCTTTAAAAGCATTTTTGTCCTGTAAGATTAGGGGGTCGTCTTATATGCCGGGTTGCCTTATACACCGGCAAATACGGTACCTCCCAAAAAGAATTCTTCATCAGTTTAGTCCAATATGTATTCTACATATTTTTGGTAAAAAAATATCGCAATAAGCGTATATTGATTGGTTTGCGCACAAGGTATAGCGTCTACAAAATAGGGGATATATTTATGGCATTTTAATTATATTTTTTTACTAGTAATGGTGGTTATCAGCAATTTTTAGTAGGACGGTGGCATTGCGGCAGACAGATTAGACACTTTTGACCCTTTTTTGGGACCATTGACATTTATACAGAGCTAAAAATTACTGTATAAATGTCACTAGCAGGAAAGGGGTCAACACTAGGGGGCAATCAAGGGGTTATGTGTTCCCTAGGGAGGTGTTTCTAAGGCTGTCCATACATTATACAATTTTATTGTACAATTTTCCTTTAGATTTACCAAAATCATATAATATGAGGTCAAACCTAAACACTTTCAATTTGTGTGCAATCAGGCAGGCCCTTGCACTACATAGTTGAATGTAAATGTAAAGAAAATTGAACAAGAAAATTGTATAGTGTGTGGCCAGCTTAATTGTGGGGGAGTGGACAGACAGGGAGTAGAGAGAGATCACTGTTCCTGATTACTAGGAAAAGCAGATCTCTCTCTACTTCCCTGACAGAATGGGGATGTGTCTATTTACATTGACATATCCCTGTTCTGGCTCTCTGAGGAGCGATCGTGGTTCGCCAGTGGACATCGCTGCCGGCCGCCATGTGCATCAGCTCCAGCGCCGTGCAGCGGGGGCTCTCGCGCTTCCTAAATTTCTTAAAGTGCCCGATGTACACCTACGGCAATAAGCGCAGCCGTGCCAACCTGCCGCAGTATAATGACGGTGGCTGGTCAGCAAACTGTTAAATGAAAAGTGTGGCCAAAGTTTTTGCCCATTGTCCTCTTTTGGACTGCAGGAGTGCACTCGCTTTGGCAGTCCTGTGACCAGGAGTCGGCTGAGAGCAGGTTATTGCCCTTTCTCAGCTGATGTGGCAGAGCCCCTCAAGGCTCTCAAATGTTCCCGACCATACTGTCAGGATCCACCTGGCTGCCTGATTGACACCTGACTCATCTCTGTTACTTCTACATCTGTAGAACAGTTTGTTCTGTTGAAAAACAACAGACTTAGGCCTGCCCTACATGGCTCGAATCTCAGCTGGTTCAGCAGGAACCGGCCAAGATTCCAATTGTTAATGGGCACGCTAAATGTACGAAGTTGATCTATTGATCAACTTGGGTACAACCAGACTGCCAGATTCTCATGCAATTATCGCTAGTGGCTCTTTTAGTTGCTAGCGATAATCACTGTCTTTTCCAAGTGGGGATGGCTGGCCCTGCTGGGAGAAGACAATGTCCCCGACAGGCGGGGATTCCTGCATTAACACTATCTGTGTTGATGGGTGAAATTAGTGGATTTTTTTGCAGGAGAGAAATTCATTCTGTGTATGTCCAGCTTTACTGGCCAGATCACCAGGTAAAAATAAAAGAAAGCAAGCTAAAAAAATAAAGAAATGCAGCGATCACATCTAAGAATTGGTAAGATTCAATATAATAAATGTTGGCTTTTCTTAAAGTAATTGCAAGGCTCTCGTGGCTCCTCCTCGCATCAGATAACCCCCTGGGAGAAGGGGATTACCTTGCAGGTGCACTCCGCCAAGGGGATGAAGGGGCTCAGGTAAGTAAAACAGGGGGACTGGGGGGCCGGCCACTGCCAAAAGTTTTTTTTACCTTAATGCATAGGATGCATTAAGGTGAAAAAAAACCTTTAAAGTGTTACGAAACCCAGGAACCTGCATTCACTATATCTGATCTCCTTCATAATGTGGAAATGCAATTATTTTTGTAAATATAAACTGCTAAATACCTTTTCTCATCAGCAGTATAGCAGTCTTATGACTTCTATCAGTGCCTGGTTAATGCCCCCCAGAAACATAATTTCCTGCTTGTGTAATTGGCTCACTGATTTTCCCAGAAGTCTGCCCTAAGATAAAAGTCAGATTTCAGGCATCTCCTGAAACAAAAATGTTATTTTTGATGAGATACTCCCAATAGGAAATCTAAAGGGATGCAGACCCTGCAGCTTTCCTCATTAGTGCTCTGCAGGTGCAGAAGCTGACTGGTAATTATGAAACCACTCCCATTAGATTCACTTTCCCACATGGACACAGACAAATGCACAGTGATTTCTTCAGAATAACAACAGGTTCCTACAACAAATCTGTTAAATTAATTGTTAAAATCCCTACAATGTACATAGATCACCCAGAGGGGAATGTTTTTTTTTTCTCAACAAAAGTTGAGTTGCTCTTTAAGCCTCATACACACTACTATTTTTTTTTTGGGTCGAACAAACAAAAATCTAACAACTCAGGTCGGAGTCGCAGTATTAACAATCCAACGTGATCTCCCCTGCTGTACTATTGTGTTCTGACTGGGGGACGCCCCCTTCCTGCCAGAACACTCTAGTCAGCGCTCTCAGCCATTGGCTGAGAGCGCTGATCGCGAGTCAGTCGGCAGACCTTTTTCGGTCACGACCCTTCGAAGCTGGCCTCCCGTACACACAGGCCAAATGCCGGCCGGTTTGTATTGACCCAGCTGATGCCACCCGACCTTTGACCCAGCTTTAAGTTCCACAGTGAGTGAGTGGCTGAAGACCCAAAACCCGGAAAGTAGACCGGGTCAAGCCGCAGCGCCAGGCACCGGCGGGGGAGTCTTGACCACTGGAGGGCTTCTCCCATAGGGTAAGTGTGGACTTGGAGGGGCCTGCCCACACCCCCCCCAAAATCCTCTGGCACCAGCCGCCACTGTCTCTAGCTATGCTGGGAACTCAGTGTACACTCCTCCAATGATCAGACTTGTCTTGACACGTCCTCCCACTGCCATTCACTGGCAAGCTCAGTGTGCTGCTGCTTCTACTCCCCCCAGCTTTTATGCAGCTGAAAACAGAGGAAATTTGATAATTTATAAAAAAGGGAAAAAAAGTTATTTATAATGTTTTTTAGATCTATATAAAAATGTTTTGCCTTTCATTTTTATTTTAACCAGTTCCTGACCAGCGCACGCCGATGTACGTCTGCAGAATGGCACGGGCAGGCATATTGGCGTACAGGTATGTCCAATCTTTAATGCCGCCCTGCCATCGCGAGCGCGCCGCCGGCAGCGCGCTCGCGTGCCGGTCTGGACCCCAATGAGTCCGGCCGTGGGTCCCGCGGACTCGATCTCCGTGGGCATACCTGCGATCGTCTCACGGGGCGGCTGAACGGAGAGATGCAGTTGTAAACAGCATCTCCCCTTTCTGCCTAGCAACAAGTGACACTGATCTCTGCTCCATGTGATTGGAGCAGAGATCAGTGTTCACTAAATGAAAGCCCAGCCCTCAACAGTTAGTAACACACCCCTAGGAACACTTAACCCCTACACTGCCACCCACTGGTTAACCCCTTCACTGCCAGTGTCATTTACACAGGAATCACGGCATTTGTATAGAAGTGATTGCTGTATAAATGACAATGGTCCCAAAAATGTGTCAAAAATGTCCGGTGTGTCCGCCACAATATCGCAGTCACAAAAAAAATCGCTGATCGCCGCCATTACTAGCAAAAAAAAAATTATTAAAGCGGGAGTCCGCCGGGACTCCGCGTTTTTTTTTTTTTTTAAAAGCCAGCAGCTACAAATACTGCAGCTGCTGACTTTTAAAATAGTGACACTTACCTGTCCAGCGCGCCCGCGATGTCGGCACCCGAAGCCGATCTCTAGATCGTCTCTCGGGTCCTGCCGCCGCCATCTTGGGTATGGGGATCAGGAAATGGAGCCTTTCGGCTTCATTTCCCGGTTCCCTACTGCGCATGCGCGAGTCGCGCTGCGCAATAAGGACGGTCCCCGCTGCCTCTGGGATCTGTGTGTTTCCCAGCAGGCAGCGGGGCACTTGCGGAAAGGGGCGGGCACTTGCGGAAAGGGGCGTAATCTACGCCCCTTTCCGCAGAGAGCTATCCCGGAAGTGGGTGCAGATACCTGTACTGTACAGGTATCTGCACCCCCCTCCCCCCTGAAAGGTGCCAATTGTGGCGCCGGAGGGGGGGAGGGTTCCGATGAGCGGAAGGTCCACTTTAGGGTGGACCTCCGCTTTAATAAAATGGCATAAAACTATCCCCTATTTTGTAAACGCTATAACTTTTGTGCAAACCAATCAATAATCGCTTATTGCAATTTTTTTTTGCAAAAATATGTAGAAGAATACGTATCGGCCTAAACTGAGGGAAAAAATATTTTTATATATTTTTGGGGGATATTTATTATAACAAAAAGTAAAAAATAATGCTTTTTTTTCAAAATTGTCGCTCTATTTTTGTTTAATAGCGCAAAAAATAAAAACTGCAGGGGTGATCAAATACCACCAAAAGAAAGCTCTATTTGTGGGAAAAAAAGGATGTCAATTTTGTTTGGGAGCCATGTCGCATGGCCGCGCAATTGTCAGTTAAAACGACGCAGTGCCGAATCGCAAAAAGTGGTCTGGTCTTTGACCAGCAAAATGGTCCAGGGCTAAAGTGGTTAAAGAGGAAGTAAACCCTGATGAGTTTACTTCCTCTTTCATTCCCTGCAAAGGCAAAGCATAATGGACTACTAGGCGTCGCATAGTAGTCCATTATGTGTCACTTACCTGACACAGGAGCCAGTGATGTCACCACTGTCCCCTGTAGTCTGCCGCATCCATCTTCTCGGTGGGGTCTCACTGCTCTGCCGCTGTCATTCGGCGAAGCCGCGATGACGTCATTCCCACGCATGCGCACGGGAGCCGACACGCGCGGCATCTTCGTCGTTGACCATGCCGTGCTCAGTGCGCCTGCGCGTCGCTGTCTACGGCGCATGCGCCGTAGACAGCTGTCCCTGTCTTTCGGCAAATATCTCCTAAACCGTGTAGAGTTAGGAGATATTTCTTGGACCTACAGGTAAGCCTTAATCTAGGCTTACCTGTAGGTCAAAGTGTGTTGTAAGGGTTTACAACCACTTTAACCACTTTGCTGGTCAAAGACCAGACCACTTTTTGCGATTCGGTACTGCGTCGCTTTAACTGACAATTGCGCGGTCGTGCGACGTGGCTCCCAAACAAAATTGACGTCCTTTTTTTCCCACAAATAGAGCTTTCTTTTGGTGGTATTTGATCACCCCTGCGGTTTTTATTTTTTGCGCTATAAACAAAAATAGAGCGACAATTTTGAAAAAAACACATTATTTTTTACTTTTTGTTATAATAAATATCCCCCAAAAATATATAAAAAAACATTTTTTTCCCTCAGTTTAGGCCGATACGTATTCTTCTACATATTTTTGGTAAAAAAAAATCGCAATAAGCAATTATTGATTGGTTTGCGCAAAAGTTATAGCGTTTACAAAATAGGGATAGTTTTATAGCATTTTTATTAATAATTTTTTATTATTTTATTTTTTTTACTAGTAATGGCGGCGATCAGTGATTTTTATTGTGACTGTGACATTGTGGGGGACCCATCGGACATTTTTGACACATTTTTGGGACCATTGTCATTTATACAGTAATCACTGCTATATAAATGCAGTGATTCCTGTGTAAATGACACTGGCAGTGAAGGGGTTAACCAGTGGGTGGCAGTGTAGGGGTTAAGTGTTCCTAGGAGTGTGTTACTAACTGTGGGGGAGTTGGGCTTTCATTTAGTGAACACTGATCTCTGCTCCAATCACATGGAGCAGAGATCAGCGTCACTAGTTGCTAGGCAGAATGGAAAAATGCTGTTTACACGGCATTTCCTCCATTCGGCCGCTCCGTGAGACGATCGCGGGGATGCCCGCGGTGATCGAGTCTGCGGGTCCCGCGATCGGACTCACGGGGGTCCCGACCAGCGCGGGAGGGCGCCGCCGGCGCCGCGCTCCCGATGGCAGGGCGGCATTGAATATTGGACGTACCTGTACACCAATATGCCTGCCCGTGCCATTCTGTCGACGTACATCGTCGTGCGCTGGTCGGGAAGTGGTTAAACTGAATGGCTTATTTTACAAGGTGATTGTTTACACTCACTTTAAGACCCCTTTCATACTGGATGTGTTTTTCAGGTGCTACAGCACTAAAAATAGCGCCTGCATAATGTCTGAAAAATGCCTCACCTGCAATCCCTGTGTGAAAGCCCAAATGCTTTCACACTGGAGCGCTGCACTGGCAGGGCGTCATAAAAAGTCCTGCCAGCAGCTTCTTTGCAACAGTATAGGAGAGGTGAATACATCGCTCCTACCCATTGAAAACAATGGGGCAGCACCGCCATACCAGTAGCAAAGCACCGCTGCAGCGGTGTTTTGCGGGTGGATTTAACCCCTTTTCAGCCACTAGCAGGGGGTTATAACCAGGGGTCAAGTCCTGGGAAAAAAAGTGTGGGAACTCCCACCCAAGATCCATTCCCCCACCAAAAAAAAAAAAAAAGGTACGCTCATATGCATATATATTTCACAGAAAATACAGTACAACGTTTATTGTAAAGTGCCAGTTTACAAAAACAAAATAACGTGTCAAACAAAACAATCAACACAATGGGTGATGATCTTTCCCTCGCAGGGAATTTCTACCACAAATACACCCTGTTCCAAATTCTGTTACACAGCCCATTAGAAAATATCCCACAAACAGGAATAAGTATTGGCAGAGTATTGAAGAGTATTGGCAGGGTATTGCAGAGTATTGGCAGGGTATGTATTGAAGAGTATTGGCAGAGTATTGCAGAGCATCGGCAGGGTATGTATTGGCAGGGTATTGCAGAGTATTGATAGGGTATTGCAGAGTATTGGCAGGGTATTGCAGAGTATTGATAGGGTATGTATTGTAGAGTATTGATAGGGTATTGCAGAGTATTGGCAGGGTATTGCAGAGTATTGGCAGGGTATTGCAGAGTATTGGCAGGGTATGTATTGGCAGGGTATTGCAGAGTATTGATAGGGTATTGCAGAGTATTGGCAGGGTATTGCAGAGTATTGGCACAGTATTGCAGAGTATTGATAGGTTATTGCAGAGTATTGGCAGGTTATTTCAGAGTATTGGCAGGGTATGTATTGTAGAGTATTGGCAGAGTATTGTAGAGTATTGGCAGGGTATGTATTGGCAGGGTATTGCAGAGTATTGGCATGGTATGTATTGCAGAGTATTGATAGGGTGTGTATTGTAGAGTATTGATAGGGTATTGCATAGTATTGGCAGGGTATTGCAGACTTTTGGCAGGGTATTGCAGAGTATTGGCAGGGTATTGCAGAGTATTGGCAGGGTATGTATTGCAGAGTATTGGCAGGGTATTGCAGAGTATTGATAGGGTATTTATTGCAGAGTATTGGCAGGGTATTGCAGAGTATTGATAGGGTATGTATTGCAGAGTATTGGCAGGGTATTGCAGAGTATTGATAGGGTATGTATTGCAGAGTATTGGCAGGGTATTGCAGAGTATTGATAGGGTATGTATTGCTGAGTATTGGCAGGGTATTGCAGAGTATTGGCGGGGTATGTATTGCAGAGTATTGCAGAGAATTGGCAGGATATTGAAGAGTATTGGAAGAATATTGAAGAACATTGATAGGGTATTGCAGGGTGTGTATTGGCAGAGTATTGGCAGGGTATTGCAGAGTATTGGCAGGGTATGTATTGCAGAGTATTGGCAGAGTATTGCAGAGTATTGACAGGGTATTGCAGAGTATTGGCAGGGTATTTATTGGCAGAGTATTGGCAGGGTATTGCAGAGTATTGGCAGAGTATTGCAGAGTATTGGCACAGTATTGCAGAGTATTGATAGGGTATTGCAGAGTATTGGCAGGGTGTTGCAGAGTATTGGCAGGGTATGTATTGCAGAGTATTGGCAGGATATTGAAGAGTATTGGCAGGATATTGAAGAGTATTGATAGGGTATTGCAGGGTGTGTATTGGCAGAGTATTGGCAGGGTATTGCAGAGTATTGGCACAGTATTGCAGAGTATTGATGGGGTATTGCAGAGTATTGGCAGGGTATTGAAGAGTATTGGCAGGGTATTGAAGAGTATTGGCAGAGTATTGAAGAGTATTGGCAGGGTATTGAAGAGTATTGGCAGAGTATTGGCAGGGTATTGCAGAGTATTGGCACAGTATTGCAGAGTATTGATGGGGTATCGCAGAGTATTGGCAGGGTATTGGCAGAGTATTGGCAGAGTATTGGCAGAGTATTGAAGAGTATTGAAGAGTATTGGCAGAGTATTGAAGGGTATTGGCAGAGTATTGAAGAGTATTGGCAGAGTATTGAAGAGTATTGGCAGAGTATTGGCAGAGTATTGAAGAGTATTGGCAGGGTATTGCAGAGTATTGGCAGGGTATGTATTGGCAGAGTATTGGCAGAGTATTGCGGAGTATTGACAGGGTATTGCAGAGTATTGGCAGGGTATTTATTGGCAGAGTATTGGCAGGGTATTGCAGAGTATTGGCAGGGTGTTGCAGAGTATTGGCAGGGTATGTATTGCAGAGTATTGCAGAGTATTGGCAGAGTATTGACAGGGTATTGCAGAGTATTGGCAGGGTATTTATTGGCAGAGTATTGGCAGGGTATTGCAGAGTATTGATAGGGTATTGCAGGGTGTGTATTGGCAGAGTATTGGCAGGGTATTGCAGAGTATTGGCAGGGTATGTATTGCAGAGTATTGGCAGAGTATTGACAGGGTATTGCAGAGTATTGGCAGGGTATTTATTGGCAGAGTATTGGCAGGGTATTGCAGAGTATTGATAGGGTATTGCAGGGTGTGTATTGGCAGAGTATTGGCAGGATATTGCAGAGTATTGGCACAGTATTGCAGAGTATTGATGGGGTATTGCAGAGTATTGGCAGGGTATTGCAGAGTATTGGCAGGGTATTGAAGAGTATTGGCAGAGTATTGGCAGAGTATTGAAGAGTATTGACAGGGTATTGCAGAGTATTGGCAGGGTATTTATTGGCAGAGTATTGGCAGGGTATTGCAGAGTATTGCAGAGTATTGGCACAGTATTGCAGAGTATTGATAGGGTATTGCAGAGTATTGGCAGGGTGTTGCAGAGTATTGGCAGGGTATGTATTGCAGAGTATTGGCAGGATATTGAAGAGTATTGGCAGAGTATTGAAGAGTATTGGCAGGGTATTGCAGAGTATTGGCAGGGTATGTATTGGCAGGGTATTGCAGAGTATTGGCAGGGTATTGCAGAGTATTGCAGAGTATTGATAGGGTACTGCAGAGTATTGGCAGGGTATTGCAGAGTATTGGCAGGGTATGTATTGCAGAGTATTGGCGGGGTATTGCAGAGTATTGGCGGGGTATTGCAGAGTTGTCGCGATCGTCCTGGCGTCTCGTTTGCGCACGAGAGACTTACCCACAGAAGCTTGTTGTCAAAGACCCGTCGAGCTCCGTTAACGCGCGCTAGAGCGATCGGACGCACTCGCGTCGGCTTGAACGAACGCACGCGTGCACGTGGGGGCACGAACGGGCGCACGTCCACTCGCGCACGCTGACTCGTCGTGCGACCGTTTGGCGCCCTACAGTCTTCTTAAGGCACTTGCTCCCTTCCACCCGTGCTGACCAGTCTACAGCGTGCTCGGAGATCCTGCTATCCTATACCCGTATCTGTTACCTTGGTTCCTGTTACCCGGCTTTGACCTTGACCCTGATCCGTTGCTGCCTGCCTACGACCTCCTGCTTGTCTGACTACGCCTCTGCCTCATCCCTCTTGTACCACGTTGACCGCTACCTGCTGACCCGGCCTGTACCCGACTCTGCTGTTCCTACCTACCTGTTGGATATCCTGTGACTGCTGTATCCGCTGACGTCCGTCTGCCAGCCAGTCTACCACTTGTGCCTGCCTACACCAGTCTATTGTCTTCAGCTCCATCTACTCGCTGTTGGTGTCCTGCTGCCCATCCGGACCAGCATCTACCTGCCAGGCACTTGTGCCCCCTGAACTTTTGAGCTTCTGTTACCACCTCCAGGGGTTCTTTAGCCAGGGGCTACGAGGGGCCGCTTCCTGCATTCCGGGCTCGCCTACTAGGTACGTGACAAGAGTATTGGCGGGGTAGTGCAGAGTATTGATAGGGTATTGCAGAGTATTGGCAGGGTATTGCAGAGTATTGATACTGATAGGGTATTGCAGAGTATTGATAGGGTATTGCAGAGTATTGGCAGGGTATTGCAGAGTATTGATAGGGTATTGCAGAGTATTGGCAGGGTATTGCAGAGTATTGATAGGGTACTGCAGAGTATTGGCAGGGTATGTATTGCAGAGTATTGACGGGTATTGCAGAGTATTGGCGGGTATTGCAGAGTATTGGCGGGGTATTGCAGAGTATTGGCGGGGAATTGCAGAGTATTGATAGGGTATTGCAGAGTATTGATAGGGTATTGCAGAGTATTGGCAGGTTATTGCAGAGTATTGATAGGGTACTGCAGAGTATTGGCAGGGTATGTATTGCAGAGTATTGACGGGTATTGCAGAGTATTGACGGGTATTGCAGAGTATTGGCGGGTATTGCAGAGTATTGGCGGGGTATTGCAGAGTATTGGCGGGGTATTGCAGAGTATTGATAGGGTAGTGCAGAGTATTGATAGGGTACTGCAGAGTATTGGCAGGGTATGTATTGCAGAGTATTGGCGGGGTATTGCAGAGTATTGGCGGGGTATTGCAGAGTATTGATGAGTATTGGCAGGGTATTGCAGAGTATTGACAGGGTATTGCAGAGTATGGATGAGTATTGGCAATTTGGCAGGGTATTGCAGAATGCAACTTACTTACACATGACACTACTAGTGACTGACCTCCTGGTATTCTCTTCTTCCCTTCTGTTCTGGGGGGAGAAGAAGTAAACTCAAAGTGCACTGCAGCGGCTGTTTCCCCAGGAGGCACTGGGTAGAGGGGAGTGGGAGGACAGTCCGGCGCGCAGCGTGTGTCACACTGACGGGCTCGTGCCAGTGCGTGCCCACGCCGAAGTCATGTGACCGGTTGCTAGATGCGGAGCGGCCTCTGCTTAGCAACCAGTCACTCGGCGGCTGAGGAGCGGCGCGGACTACGCGCTGCATAGCCTCAGCCGGCCCTGCTCAGACAGCTAATGGGAACGGCGTTCCCGCTGTGGAAATAGTACGGGAACGCCGTTCCCATGCGTTCCCGCAGCACTCGAGCCCTGGTTATAACCGCCCGCTAGCAGCCGAATAGCGCCGCTAAAACAATGGTAAAGCGGTGCTAAAAATAGCGCTGCTTTTCTGCTGACGCCGCGGCGACTCAGTGTGAAAGGGGTCTAAAGGAGAAGTCCAGCCTGAGCGCGTTTGGCTGGGCTTCTCCTATGGGTCACAAGAGTGCAATTCGTTTTGCACTCCTGTGACCTGTTTTCTGCAGAGAGTGGACTGAAAGCGGGGTTCCACCCTAAAGTGGAACCTCCGCTGATCGGAACCCTCCCCCCCCTCCGGTGTCACAATTGGCACCTTTCAGGGGGGAGGGGGGTGGAGATACCTGTCAAAGACAGGTATTTACACCCACTTCCAGGCATAGACTCCCGTGGGAGTCTACACCATTTCTTGTCCTGCCGCGCTGTCTGCTGGGACACACACGGGTCTCATAGACAGCGCAGAGAATTCCTATTGCGCTGCGCGACTCGCGCATGCGCAGTAGGGAACCGGGAAGTGAAGCCGATTCGCTTCACTTCCTGATTCCCTCACCTAGAATGGTGGCGGCAGCAGCCGAGGGCCGAGCGATCGATCGGCCTCGGCTGCCGGCATCGCTGGAACCCGGGACAAGTGAGTGTCCATTTATTAAAAGTCAGTAGCTGTAGTATTTATAGCTGCTGGCTTTTAATATATTTTTTTTGGTGGAATCCCTCTTGAAGTTCGGTTTTTGCTGATGTCACAGGATTCAGTCCAGGCACCATGTCATCACGACAATAAAGTCTGGATCCGCCAGGTGCCTGGACTCATAGCCTTCTCAGCCTCTCAGTGAGACGCTGAGACGGCTGCTCCCCGCTCCTCCACAGCTCAGTGCTCCAGTGTGGAGAGCTGCTGACTGACGGGCAGCAGCTCTCTGCTCGGGGAGCCGAGAGAACCGAGCCATCGGCGGTGTTTGATCGCTCAGTTCTCAATACAGAGATGCCAGGGACAGATGCAGCATTGGTCTGATGCTGCATCCACCTAGGTAAGTATGATGGGGGGAAAGAAAAAACATACTTCTCTCTTCAAGAGGAAGTAAATTTCCATGGATTGTTTGTACCTATAGGTAAGCCTTTAATAAGGTCCTGTAAATATCTCCTAAAGGTGCGTTGTTTAGGAGATATTTACTGTATATGTAGCCAATGACGCCACCGTGCCATTTCTTCTGAGCCCTGTGCCGTGACCGGCGGTTCAGGCCAGTCACACAGCCGGAGTCCACGGACCGGGAAGAAAGACGGGCAAAGATGGATGCAGCCTCCAGTGGTGACAACTCTGTCTTTGTTTACAGGTAAGTTTCACATAATGTGCTAGTATGCAATGCATTCTAGCACATTATGCCTTTACTTTGCAGTTCAGGAAACAAAAAAACAAAAAAAAAAAAAGAGGCAGCGTTTACTTTCTCTTTAAATAAACTGCTAAAAATGATGTAAAAGCTGAGGGTTTATTGTCCTTTTAATTTGCAACTTAACAATAACATTGTCTAACACATGGTGTAAAATGTAACAATAACATGTTACAATTCTTTTATCTGTATAACTTTGTAACACAATTGTTACTTATTCACTGTGTTCCATTTTTTACTTATTATTACTTCTTCACTGTGTTCCATTTCTATGGAAATCTAGCAAACTAAATAACCAAATAAAACGAATGCAATCCCATCCCTGGCTGACATTTCTATTTAATGTGATTTACAGTTTTAATAACATTACCTTTCCCCTGAGTAACTTGCACATTGTGAGTAATCCTCCTCTCTCAGGATTCTATTGATCCCCCTTTCTCCTGGATTACAGGGGATCATTAGGAGTAAATGGCTGGTAATCTGTGGTCTGGGCACAGCCCATTGTCCTGACAGTGTTACAGCCTGTCGGCACCACGTGACCCAGGAGTGATCTTGAAGGGAGCAGGAAGGTAACAAATGGGTTAAGTCTCTCTGTATTTCTATTGGCTGCGGGAGGTAGGCTGCCCAGAATACGCTGTATGCAACGATCATCAAGGGGGAGACGCAGACCTAATTCAAGTTAATATGTCCAAAACGTGGTTGCTCCGGGTTGTAAAGGCTGGCACCTTGGAGCTACGTGCTGTGCCTGGCACTAGAGGGGCAGAGGTACCCTGCATTAACAATGGCTGCTGGACATACAAAGGGACACCCCAGCTGGTGAGAGCTGGAGAGACTGCTGCAGCTACTTAGCAAGCCCAGCATGCTTCTACTTACATCCAGGAAGATCGACCTTCATCTCAATCCACAGATCTCATGCAGGGTCTACCCATGAAGATCTGAAGATCTATGCCTTGCATTGCAGGATCTGCCTACTCACCTACAATGATCCTCTTGTATTTCGGGACCTTGCAGCCTCTGCTGCTCCTTTGCCTCTTGGAATGGAGTACCTTGACTGTTGATGGGGTCCCTTGTGGTCCTCATGGAAGGCTAGCATCTTCTAGGTTGGAGCCTTCAAAGGCAGGATCTGCTCTGCTTCAGCGTTTCAGGAGAGGAACTACCTCGGTTAATATAACCAGGCAAGTAAGCCAGCATAGCTTAATGCCCAATGAGTCTGTGTGCCCATATAAAGTCTTCAGCGAGGGCAGAGCTACCTACAAACGCTTGTGTTTCAGGACCATGGCTAGAGACTTCTTCTGTGACCAAAGAAGCTGCCATTTGTACCGTTCTGGAAGGTCTTTGTTGGCCAATGTGTTGAGGAATAGCAGTGTCCTCTTACAATGGCAGGCACCAGCTCTCCATAAATCTGACCTGAAAGGCTTTTTCATCAACTGCTCATGGAATGGCACTTATACTCGTTTCCAGTGTGACAGTGTTCAGCTTGGCATCAACTGCAGGGACTACCTCCTTACCAATGTCCATGATAATGTCAAGTACAGGATCTGCCTGCAGACTCTCTACACTAACAGGACGTCTATAGAGGAGTGTGTGGACTTTGTGGTGGAGCCAGTGGGGATGCAGGATATTGTCATTGCTATGACAGCAGTTGGGGGTTCCATATGTGTGATGCTGGTCATCATTTGCCTCCTAGTGGCCTACATTACAGAGAATCTTATGTACCCCACCTTCTTGCACCCTTCTTCTAAAAGAGGGCCATGACTGGCCAGTCTATTTTCTCATTGGTTGTGTAATATTTGATAGGTTAGCCACATTTCTTCAAATGAGCTGGTTTTAGGGTGGATATATACCTACCCTTTCACCAAGAGATCTACCAAAGTTCAGGTCATTTCTTGCCATAACAACCCTTATCCATCTTACCCCCCAATATACAGTGTATGCAGGGATTGTTCTTCTTTGTCTATAGGGACTGACCTTGTCAGCCAAAGGCTTTCTAATGTGTTGGAAGAAAATGAATACTTCTAATGCTTACAACAGCCTTTCTCAACCTTTCTAACATGGCGGAACCCTTGAAATAACCTTCCCATCTCAGGGTAAACCTGATACTAATTATTATATCTACAGCTCACTATACTTTAGTGTAATAATTAGTTGGAAAGATGCTGATTGCATTTGTGGTCATTAGGAAGAATGCTCCTTAAATATAGCTAAAAGGGTAATTGTTGTCAGTGAATACTTATCTGAAAGACATAAATTGCTCAAGCAACCCCTGGCAACCTCTAGAGGAACCCTATTTGTGAAAAGCTGAGTTAAAAGAACTAGCTCATGTTCTACTTGTAACACTTACTTGGCAGCTGATGTTGGCATGACTTGGCCAACAACAGGCAATGGTCTGGTCACTGAGAAATCTGACAGTTGTTGAAGCACTTGCTGCATGCCTGCAACTTTTAAACTTATCTTGGGGCATTGTATCTTGGCACACATGCAGTTAAATGATCATTCATTTTTCTGTAGGGGAAAAGGAATTATTCTTCAATAGTTAAAACATTTCCAAACACGATATCAAGTACTTTTGATACTCTTGCAAGCTTTCCGCTGATTACATCATAACCCCTTTAACATTAGTAATCCTGGATGCATGGCTTGCAGCAGTTGCACTGGCTATTGCTGCCAGTAATAATGCAAGCAGATAAGAAATGTTGTGTTTTTTTGCCAAACAACACGCCTTTGGGGGTAGAGAGAACCGTATGGCCTGTGATTCTAGTTCCATTGAAAAGCCAAGATTTGCATCATGTACTTCTTGCCTTTAGTTCAACTGGGAGTACTGATGAGACTAGTTCCTCCCAGCAGATAAAATGCCATTGTCGTATTAAGTTAGACAGTGTAAAGAGTAGTGATGATGTGAAATGTACAGTATGTCATAGAAACCATTCAGAATTCTCGTTTTTACTTGTCTGACTAGGAAACATTAAGCTGATTGGTTGAAAGGAGTTAGTGCACTCAGCTTATTATCACTGTACTTTGTATTACCTTAAAGTCTAATTCTTCTTGACCATCTTTGTTTAGATTTTAAAGTGGTTGTAAACCTGACATGAAATATGAACAAAGCATATTCCTCTGTAGTGTGTACTTGTCTCAACTAAGAGCACTAAGTGTCATTTCTGTCTGCTGCTTACTTCCTCTGCTATCAGCATGAGTCAATCCTGACAAGTTTTCCTAAAATTAAGAGAAAAAAATGTGACAGAGGGACCTCCAGCACACAGACGGTGGTTGACAGCCTCAACTCTGTTACTGTGTGAAGTAGGTGTGTCCCTTCCCTCCAATCAGCTCTCTGAGTTCTCCTCATTGAGCTCTGCAGTGTGTAATTTTAGCCAGCTCAGACAAGCTTTATAAAGTCTGGACTGGCTGTACTGGCTGCAGAGAAGAAAAGACTGCAGATAAACGGGTACATCTTATGTAGAAGTATTTGTTTAATCAATCTCTCTCTGTATCACCTGAGGCCTGTCACGTCACTGGGTATATGTTGGGGTTCACAACCACTTTAATTCTCTGGAAATCCACAATAGGCTGTCTCATTAATTTGTTCTTCATTTAAGGTGTCCATACACAGTACAACAAGGTTCTTTTGGTAATTAGTGCTTTTGATTTTATATGTCACCAACATATTATGCAAAGCTTTAAAGAGAATACAAAGCCATTAACATCAACCATTGTTCACTATTGAAGGTCCCCATAAATTCCATAGAATTAAATTGTATTTTCAAAGGTATGATTAAAATCAAGGACCCAAAACTGCAAAGCAAGTGGGCTACCCATGTAGTCACAATGCCCACTACATATAAACTAGCCAAAGTCACATCTACATGTGCACTGTCTTTAAAACTTTTCCCATGAGTAGGGATGAGCTCGGTGTTCGACTCAAACGCATGTTCGACTCAAACATCGGCCATTCGTCTGTTTCGGCGAATTCAGAACTTTGTGGGTCGTTCGCACCAAATTTATGTGGTACGAACGGCCCACAGGATGCCTGTGGCCAATTATAGCTCAGGGGATTTAGTACACGCCCCACACTATATAAGGCCGCCAGCACGGCGGCCTTGTGTAGTGTGTTCCGGCATGCAGGGAAAGAGCAAGATAGGCAGGGACAGTGTTGTTTTCTCAGGCATCTGCAGGAGTTAAAGTGGGTGTTTTGTGCTTCCAGCACAGTATACACCTGTATCTACCCTTTTATGCTGGTGTTCTCTAATACAGGCATCTGCAGGAGTTAGTGGGTGTTGTGTGCCTCCAGCACAGTATACACCTGTATCTACCCTTTTATGCTGGTGTTCTCTAATACAGGCATCTGCAGGAGTTAGTGGGTGTTGTATGCCTCCAGCACAGCACAGTATACACCTGTATCTACCCTTTAATGCTGGTGTTCTCTAATACAGGCATCTGCAGGAGTTAAAGTGGGTGTTGTGTGCCTCCAGCACAGTATACACCTGAAGATACCCCTTATTGCTGGTGTTGTCTGTTAGTGATGGACGAACTTCCGACGGGACGTTTCGCGAACGCGAAATGCGAACGGACCCAAACGTTCGCGAAACCGACCGTTCGCCGCGGGCCCCATTGACTTCAATGGGAGGCGAACTTTGCAAACCTTCATGTCGAATTTGCGGCCACGTGGTAATTATTAGGGGGTAAAACGTAGTCCCACCATCTGGACAATGACATAATACATGTATGAGGTGAATTTGGGATCGATAACTACAAGCATTTTTATTTTATTTGGGAAATTGTTCTAACAATTCAGGACTATGGAGTTAATGAAGGCAATGGAGGAGAGGGAAGGTCAGGGACCAGGGTAGGCAAAGAAGAGGGTGCAGGAGATGATCACCAGCAGCGTGACATACCGGAATGACACATGCACCGTGATAGAGGCATCTGACAGCAGCACCGTAATACAGAGCACTGACAGCAGCACCGTGACATACAGCGCTGACAGCAGCACCGTGACATACAGCGCTGACAGCAGCACCGTGACATACAGCGCTGACAGCAGCACCGTGACATACAGCGCTGACAGCAGCACCGTGACATACAGCGCTGACAGCAGCACCGTGACATACAGCGCTGACAGCAGCACCGTGACATACAGCGCTGACAGCAGCACCGTGACATACAGCGCTGACAGCAGCACCGTGACATACAGCGCTGACAGCAGCACCGTGACATACAGCGCTGACAGCAGCACCGTGACATACAGCGCTGACAGCAGCACCGTGACATACAGCACTGACAGCAGCACCGTAAGCAGCCCCAGGAGGAAGTCAGCACAGCACAGGGATGGTGTGATCCCCTCATAATAAGAACCCCCAGGAGGAAGTCAGCACAGCACAGGGATAGTGTGATCCCTTCATAATAAGAACCCCCAGGAGGAAGTCAGCACAGCACAGGGATATCATAAGCAGCCCCAGTAGAAATATGACACCGCTCAACCTCTTCAAAGAGGAGGGTAGGGGCATATAGTACGGTGTGCTTTTTTGGGTCAAGGAAGTGAGCCAAATGAATTAAGAAGGTCTGTGTGCTTGATTAAAAAAATAGTTTATAGACATATACATGGTCTACTGGTCACATGTGTTGAATTCCTCCGAGATCCATGCCTCATTCATTTTTAGAAATGTGAGGTAGTTAACACTGTGGTGAGCTAGGCGAGTACGCTTATCGGTCACAATCCCCCCTGCTGCGCTGAACGTCCTTTCGGACAGGACACTGGATGAGGGGCAAGCCAACAGTTCGATTGCAAATTGGGCAAGCTCTGGCCAGAGGTCAAGCCTGCCCACCCAGTAGTCTAGGGGTTCATCACTCCTCAGAGCGTCCACATCGGCCGTTAACCCAATGTAGTCGGACACCTGACGGTCTAGGCGTTCCCTGATGCTGGATCCGGATGACACCTGTCGATGGGTCGGCTGAAAGAATGACCTCATATCCGAAGTCACCAACACATCTTCAAACCGGCCTCTTCTTGCAGGCGCTGTTGGATTGGTACCCGCAAATCCTTCTCTGGGAGTGGGAATTGCTCCTCTGCCAGCGCACGCAAAAGCAGAATGCAGCATTTCTCGAAGCAAGGCCTGGAAGTGCTGCATTCTGACAGCCCTCTGCGACGGCGGTAACATTTCCGCCATTTTGTGTTTGTACCGGGGGTCTAAGTACGTTGCCACCCAGTACTGGTCCTTGACCCTCATGCTTTTTATACGGGGGTCCCTATTAAAACACTGGAGCATGAAGGCCCCCATTTGCACTAAAGTGGAAGCGGTGTGGTGGCCTGGCTCCTGCTCATCATCCAGGATAATGTCGTCCTCTTCATTCTCCTCTCCCCATCCTCGCACAACAGGGATCCCAGAAAGGTTTAAAGCATGCTCTTCTTGCTCCTGCTCATCCGCCCCGGCACCATCCTCCTCTGACTCCTCATCAGACTCCTGTTGTTGACTTGTCTCAGATAGAGTAGCCCCCCCTGGGAATTCATCCAGCATTGCGACTTCCTCATCTTCCCGCTCCTGCTCCTCCACAGCCTGATCAATGACACGACGCAATGCACGCTCCAGAAAGAAGGCATAAGGTACCATGTCACTGATGGCGCCATGGCTGCGACTGACCAGTTTGGTGATCTCCTCAAATGGCCGCAGAAGTCTGCATGTGTCGCGCATGAGCAGCCACTGGCGCGGTGAAAAAAAACCCAGCTCCCCAGAACCGTTTCTTTCGCAGAGTTCATACAGGTAGACGTTAACTGCACGTTTCTGCTGGAGCAGCCTATCAAGCATATAGAAGGTTGAGTTCCATCGCGTCGGGCAATCGCAAATAAGACGTCTGACCGGCAGATGGTGTCGCCGCTGAATGTCAGCAAGGCGAGCCATGGCCGTGTAAGATCTTCTGAAATGGGCCGAGATTTTCCTTGCCTGCCGCAAGATGTCCTGGACCCCAGGGTATTTGACAAGGAATCGCTGCACGACCAAGTTTAAGACGTGTGCCATGCACGGCACGTGCGTGATTTTGCCCTGTTTCAATGCGCTAAGCAGATTGGCACCGTTGTCACACACCACTTTACCAACTGTCAAATTGAGCGGTGTTAGCCACTCATCTGCCTGTGAACGCAAAGCTGAAAGGAGTGCCGGGCCAGTGTGGCTCTTTGCTTCCAGGCACAACAGACGCAGCACGGCATGGCAACGTCTCACCTGGCATGTGGAATAGGTTCTGGGGAGCTTGGGCGGTGCAGTGGAAGAGACGCTAGCAGCGGAAAAGGAGGAGGCAGCTGAGGAGGAGAGGGAGGAGGATGGAGTAGGAGGAGGAGAAGAAGAGTCAGGCCTGCATGCAATCCGTGGCGGTAAAACCAAATCTACACGGGTGCCACGGGTTACATGCTTGACGGCCGTCAGAAGGTTCACCCAGTGGGCAGTAAAACTGATATACCTTCCCTGCCCGTGTTTGCTAGACCACGTGTCTGTGGTCAGATGTATCTTGGCACCGACACTGTGTGCCAGAGATACATTCACTTGCCGCTGAACATGGCCATATAGCTCTGGGATGCCCTTCTCTGAGAAATACTTCCTTCCTGGGACCTTCCATTGTGGTGTTCCAATGGCCACAAATTTGCGAAAGGCCTCCGAGTCCACCAGTTTATATGGCAGTAGTTGGCGGGCTATGAGTTCTGACAAGCCAGCCGCCAACCGTTGGGCAAGAGGGTTATCCGGCATCATCATTTTTTTACGCTCAAACATTAGGCCCACGGAAGCCTGCCTTTTTGCAGAAAAATGTGAGCTTGGCGTGATGGAAGGTGGAGTGGAGGACAATTGTGAGGAGAGAGGAGAAGGAGAAGTAGAAGACGAGGCTGGACGGTGAGAGCCTGCAGTGTGGCTTTGTGTGTTCCGTTGCTCCCACTGGGCTCGGTGATGGCTGCTCATGTGCCTTCTTAAGGCGGTCGTCCCTAGGTGAGTATTGGGCTTACCGCGACTAACGCGTTGACTGCAAAGATTGCAGATGGCAACGCTATTGTCAGCAGCGGACACGTTAAAAAAAGCCCACACTGCGGAGCCATGTGCCGGTGTCCTGGGAGCGCCAGATGTGACCGTACATGGTCGATGACTCGCTCCTGATACATTTGCAGTCTGCTTTGTCCCTGCTGTGCAATGTAAGTCATTGCTGCTTCTCCTCCCTATCTGCTGGTCCATATCTCCCTCTGAACTCCCCTCCTCTTCCTCTCTTGTGGGCACCCACGTGACATCACTAGACACGTCATCATCAACGTCACCTTCCCCACCGCTATAAGTAGAGATCTCGGAGTAGGCAGCAACACCGGGGACCAACCTCCTCCTTGGGCTGATCTGGGTACTGGCGTCAGACTGCTGAGTAGCGCTTGTTGCTACCTCCTCTTCCTGATCCAATACCAAGAGTGGCTGCGCATCAGAAATGTCCTCTTGATATGGATCGGAATATAATTCCAGTGACTCAAGCGGAAGGTATGTGGTGGTGGTGGTGGTGGTCGTGTTGTTGGTGGTAGTGTCTTTGGGGGTGCACATAGCAGAGAGTGAAGAAGAGGGTGCAGATCGAGAGGATGAGGAGGGTGCAGAAGAGTAAGGCTGAGCGAGCCACTCAACCAAGTCTGGTGCATCCTTTAAAGTAATTGAACGCACCTTCTGCAACTTCCCACTTTGGCTCAAGCCTGTTGCTCCTGCCCTACCCCTACCACCCCTGCGGAAGGGCCTGCCTCTTCCTCTGCATGTCATTTTTTAAATGACCCTGTGACAAAACTCTTAGTCCCTATACCGCTGAAGGACTGCTGCAGTATAGGTGAGCGGTCAGCAGTGGTGCACGTCAACCCTATCTATTGTGGACCTATAGCGGTCCTTACAGAACAGCAGACTGTACCGCACTCAAGCCTATGTACCGTAGCACCCTATACCAAGTTACCAGTCCTTATAAGAACTTTTGTGGACCAAGCAGGTTGTGTATTAGTGTTTAGCAGACTGTACGTCAGTCCCTATACCGCTGAAGGACTGCTGCAGTATAGGTGAGCGGTCAGCAGTGGTGCACGTCAACCCTATCTATTGTGGACCGATAGCGGTCCTTACAGAACAGCAGACTGTATCGCACTCAAGCCTATGTACCGTAGCACCCTATACCAAGTTACCAGTCCTTATAAGAACTTTTGTGGACCAAGCAGGTTGTGTATTAGTGTTTAGCAGACTGTACGTCAGTCCCTATACCGCTGAAGGACTGCTGCAGTATAGGGCAGCGGTCAGCAGTGGTGCACGTCAACCCTATCTATTGTGGACCGATAGCGGTCCTTACAGAACAGCAGACTGTACCGCACTCAAGCCTATGTACCGTAGCACCCTATACCAAGTTACCAGTCCTTATAAGAACTTTTGTGGACCAAGCAGGTTGTGTATTAGTGTTTAGCAGACTGTACGTCAGTCCCTATACCGCTGAAGGACTGCTGCAGTATAGGGCAGCGGTCAGCAGTGGTGCACGTCAACCCTATCTATTGTGGACCGATAGCGGTCCTTACAGAACAGCAGACTGTACCGCACTCAAGCCTATGTACCGTAGCACCCTATACCAAGTTACCAGTCCTTATAAGAACTTTTGTGGAACAAGCAGGTTGTGTGTTAGTGATTAGCAGACTGTACGTCAGTCCCTATACCGCTGAAGGACTGCTGCAGTATAGGTGAGCGGTCAGCAGTGGTGCACGTCAACCCTATCTATTGTGGACCGATAGCGGTCCTTACAGAACAGCAGACTGTACCGCACTCAAGCCTATGTACCGTAGCACCCTATACCAAGTTACTAGTCCTTATAAGAACTTTTGTGGACCAAGCAGGTTGTGTATTAGTGTTTAGCAGACTGTACGTCAGTCCCTATACCGCTGAAGGACTGCTGCAGTATAGGGCAGCGGTCAGCAGTGGTGCACGTCAACCCTATCTATTGTGGACCGATAGCGGTCCTTACAGAACAGCAGACTGTACCGCACTCAAGCCTATGTACCGTAGCACCCTATACCAAGTTACCAGTCCTTATAAGAACTTTTGTGGACCAAGCAGGTTGTGTATTAGTGTTTAGCAGACTGTACGTCAGTCCCTATACCGCTGAAGGACTGCTGCAGTATAGGGCAGCGGTCAGCAGTGGTGCACGTCAACCCTATCTATTGTGGACCGATAGCGGTCCTTACAGAACAGCAGACTGTACCGCACTCAAGCCTATGTACCGTAGCACCCTATACCAAGTTACCAGTCCTTATAAGAACTTTTGTGGAACAAGCAGGTTGTGTGTTAGTGATTAGCAGACTGTACGTCAGTCCCTATACCGCTGAAGGACTGCTGCAGTATAGGGCAGCGGTCAGCAGTGGTGCACGTCAACCCTATCTATTGTGGACCGATAGCGGTCCTTACAGAACAGCAGACTGTACCGCACTCAAGCCTATGTACCGTAGCACCCTATACCAAGTTACCAGTCCTTATAAGAACTTTTGTGGAACAAGTGAGTTGTGAATGTTTAGCAGACTGCAGCAGAAGGGCAGCAGTCAAGTATAATATCCTTTCTATATTTGGAAGAAAGAATATTATACATGTACAAGCCTATTACTGTACCACTGATACCAGTCCTGAAAAGAACCTTTGTGGAACTAATAATAACAGCAAGTCTTTAAAATTACCCTCACTGCCTGACAACACTGCTTCCTTCCTGTCCCTATACAAATTGGCAAAAAAAGAGAACGATTAGTGGTTACTGGAACAGCTCTTTTGTGGACCTTGATAGTAACAGCTAATGATGATGATGATGATGATGATGATGAAAGACTAATCTGGCTGTCCCTGTAGCATACACCGTCCTTTCCCTTTCTCTAAACTAACAAAAGACACTCAGGCTGCTGCAAGAATCAGCAGCACAGCAAACCTATCAACACCTAACACCTATACCAGTCCTGAAAAGAACTTTTGTGTACCAAATAGCTAGTGGTTTATCTCTCCCTACTCCACACAGGAACCTGTCCCTATCTTAACAGAAGAAAGAATGTAAAATGGCCACCGGATCGGGTGTATTTATAGGTTAGGGGGAATGTACAAGTGTCCATGTGCTGTCATGTCTCAATTGGCTGTCCTGTATCACATGATAAACGTGTCACCAAAGGTTAAAGCTCTTGTATACATTAAACACGTAAGTCCGCCGCGGCGAACGACGGAAAAAGGCGTTCGAACGTGCGGACCGCGAATGTCGGAAATTCGCCGCGAAACGACCGCCGGGCGAACCGTTCGGCCATCACTATTGTCTGTTGCATATCTTGCATATTAGCCTTTAAAATTAGCACTTTTGATTTTGAATGTTCGAGTCCCATAGACTTTAATAGGGTTCTAAAGTTTGTACAAATTTTTGGTCCGTTCGAAGGTTCTGGTGCGAACCGAACAGGAGGTTGTTCGGCTCATCCCTACCCATGAGCAGTACAAGCACATGTATGAACAATGCAAAAAATGTATGAGCAGTACAAGCACATGTATGAACAATGCAAATACATGTATGAGCAGTACAAGCACATGTATGAACAATACAAATACATGTATGAGCGATACAAATACAAATCACCATAATTCAGTTATAAAAAAATGGACCAAAGAAATGTGGAGATGAGACATTTGAACCTTTTAGCATAGAAATTTATTACTATTTTGTTTACGTTCCTTTTTCTTTCTTTTTTTTTTTTTTCTCAAATACAAACAGTACCTGAATTTGACCCTCTATCAACTTCTTGCAGTGCCTCTACAGCAGAGCTCAGACAGGGAGAAGCAGCACAAATCAGTTGTATTGCAGTGTTCATGCTCTTATAAGCAATGTGCTGATAGGAGGAGGGCAGAGTGACACAGAGATGTACTCATCAGTTTTCTGCTTTTTCATTCAATGTACAGTCACAGGCCAGGGGAGGGACTAGACCTGTAAGTGTCACAGAATTGCAAGCCAGACAGAGTTGTAGGGCTATAATATCAGAACTGGATGGACAGAGATTTTTTGATCTATTGGCAAGTATAAGAGGCCTAATATATTTTATCTGTGTGTTTAGTTGTTTTCCTGGAGTTCATCTTTAAACATGAACATTCTGCTGCCCTCACCTTAATCTTTTCTTTACTACATACTGAGTCACAAATGAAGAGTATGTAGGCAGGTCAAGACTCTTCACTTGAAACAGATATGACCTATGAATTTTTTCCTCCTCAGTAATCTGAAAGTATTGAGCTCATTTATAGATGACAGGCAGAGAGCTTTTTACCTTCAAAAATATGTAAGACGTGGGACCTCCCATATTACTGTACAGAAAGGTCCTCTTTAGCAACCATCCATAGTCTATCTAGTAGTAGTTAGTCACATTTAATGGGACTTGTTCTCTAATGTAACATGTGTTGCATAGCTTATCCAAGCCACTTGTTCAATGAGTATCAGGAAAAGAAATGGTTTGGATATACAATACTACAAAAGGCTTTCCCCATTACTGAACAAGTCCAGAAAAACTTGATTAACTGCTACTAGATAAACCATGATGTGGATAAATTAGCCAACCAACCTTAATCTATGTGTAACTTTCCCTGTAGGTTAGAGGTGCTCAATGTTTTTTTATTTTAATTTTAGAGCCCCGCCCCCCATATTTGAATATGTAATTTTTTCCTGGTACCCTGACCAGTGGCGGCTGGTGCTAAAAAATTTTGGGAGGGTTGCAAAAATTCTGAACAAAAACCCCCATCAATTGCAGCCTCAATGTACCATCAATCGCAGCCACTGAACTATCAGTTGCAGCCACTGTGCGATCAAACGCAGCCACTGTGCCCATCAATTGCCGCCACTGTACCATGAAACGCAGCCACTGTGCCATCAAACGCAGCCACTGTGCCCATCAATTGTCACCACTGTACCATCAAACACAGCCACCGTGCCAACAAACGCAGACACTGTGCCCATCAATTGCCGCCACTGTGCCCATCGAACGCAGCCACTGTGCTATCAAACGCAGCCACTGTGCCCATCAAACGCAGCCACTGTGCCATCAAACGCAGCCACTGTGCCATCAAACGCAGCCACTGTGCCATCAAACGCAGTCACTGTGCCCATCAATTGCCGCCACTGTGCCATCAAATGCAGCCACTGTGCCCATCAATTGCCGCCACTGTCCAATTAAACACAGCCACTGTGCCATCAAGCGCAGCCACTGTGCCCATCAAGCGCAGCCACTGTGCCATCGAACGCAGCCACTGTGCCATATCAAATGCTCCTACTGTGCCATCAAATGCTGCCACTGTGCCCCATCAAATGCTCCCATTGTGCCTCATCAAATGCTCCCATTGTGCCCCATCAAATGCTCCCACTGTGCCATATCAAATGCTGCAAGTGTGCCCCCCCCCCTTCCACCTGCTGTCTGCACTTGCCCTGTCTCAGTGGGACAGCTCCTCGATGCTCCACAATGTCTTCTCCCATCCTCTCTTCCCGTCCTCTGCTATGATTGGACGCCTGATAGCATCCAATCGCAGCACCTGTCGTTTCTGCCAATCAGGTGACAGGTAACAGATCCAAGCACCTGATTGGCGGAGAGGCGGTTTAGTGTTAGGAAAAGCGAATATTCATTCACTTTTCTAACACAGCTGAGTGACCTGCGAGCACCAGGCATGGCGCTCTCAGGTCACCTTTTTTGATGCCTATTCGAGCCTGTGGCTCTAATCAGGTGCTTCAAAAACACCCCCCCACCACTGTAATTCAGGCACCTGGCACCCAAAAAGGGCTGGTGCCTGAATAGGGGGTGGCAGCGGCGGCCATGGATAGATTCATGCAATGCATTAATCTATATATTGGGGCTAGAGGGGGTGGCAGGAGAGAGGCTCCGGCACCCGTGCGCCCTTATGGACGCACCGCCACTGACCCTGACTGTAGGTGGATTTTCCCCTTTGTCCTAAAATTAGTGTTGGTAATTTATTGCAATTGCCTGTACAACATAATTAATAGCCGACCCTAGAGATAGCAAAACTTGTTGGGGCTTTAATTAAAAGACAAGTATGACCAGGAAGTGCTCTAAAGTCTGCTGTCAGCTGACATCACAGACCCGCAGGTTTCTGAGAGGATTCTGACAATGTCGGGATCCACCCAGATTGCTATTTGGCAGCTAGGTTAGCCTCTTAGTGCACTGCTGAGAGCCCATAGCCAGCCACTTCTGCCCCCTCTTCAGCCCGGCACTCTAATGAGCGTTGGGGGGCAGAGCAGAGTGTGTTGACTGACAGCCACCATTCTCTGCTCAGAGTGGACCCGAGAACTTAGTGGTCAGCTGTCGTGTGATCACTCAGTTGTCGGGCTTAGAAGCATTGGGAGACCATTAGGTAGGTAACCATGTATGTTTTTTTGTTTTGCTTACTTCTCTTTTAAGGCTAAATTCCACTTAAATAGCTGAATACACAGTTGAAATACATACATGTGTTTGGTTGATTCAGGTCAGGCCATGAACCTCTCTGTGGACTACTCAGCAGTTAGGTAAGGGCTAGTTATACTAGTGTTAGCCCTTTAAAGACTAATCGATTTTTCAAGGAGCTTGTGACTGGGGATGAGAAGACATTATGTCACCTTCTTGCCACCTGTTTAACTCCTCAAAGCCTGAACCACTGCACCCCGATTACATGCACATGCACTTGCACCAAATGCAAGTGAAAACGAGCCCTAATACAGTCTTGTCCAGGGCTCACCCCCCTTGTGATTTGGCAATGAAGGAACAGAAAACTATTCAAGTTATCTTTGTGTCCTTCCCTTCTGTAGGCAAGTTAAGATATGGACTATGCAAACCCCCAGAGCTCCGACTGGCTGAAGGTGCTGACCAGTGACCTTTCCTCTCCCATTGTGAGTGCTGATGTGCAAGGGGTTATGGGAGATTGATAACAAGACAGGTTTTATAAGCTACTTTTATAATATATGAAATGAATTATTCTTTTATGAATACATAACTAGATTAAATGGTGGTTATTTATATCTGCCTGGAATTCCAATATAGATTCCACACCACAGGTGAGACATTAAGATTTGACATCTGAGTGGTTGCTAAGGCACCTTATTTCCTGGGCTTCAGTTTTATTAAATCAGTCTTTTGTATTGCTAAATGAACAAAGACTCTCTACACCAAATACAGATTAGGGTATGTGAGTTTTAATATATCAAATTTTTGTAAAGCCCAAGTTTTTGGACCCCTGACCATCATATCTACAATCAGTGCACTTTAGTTGTGGTCATGTGCAATGCTCTATACACACTACAAATCCCATAGTCCATAGTCCATCTCAGGAGCAAGGAAGAAAGAGTGGTTATGTTCCTGTACCCTTCTAATAGGAATAGCCACAGCAGCAAAAAAAAAAAAATATTAATTTGGAGATTAGGAAAAGGCTGAGAGCAATAGAAGATACTTTATGAGTTAAAAGTATGCACCTGGATACATTTTTTAAAGCAGAGTTTATTGTCACTTTAAAGAAGAAGTAAACCCTGATGAGGTTTCGCTACACCATCTAGGTGTAGTGATTTATTAAAAGAAGTATAAAAGACAATAAAAATGCACTCACTAGTTAAAAGTAGATCAAGGCTTGTCATGCACATGACAGGAAGTGGAAGGGTTGTGGCTACCCACCCAAGAGAGGTGATGTTTGAAGCTGCAGCCACCATCTTGCTTCTTCTGGAAGCTGCTGTTGCTTATGTTCCAGCCTGACAGCTGTACTTCCATCAAGACCTCTGCTTCAACTAGCCACATGCTCTGATCCTATGAGGTCTATATGGGTTTATGACAAGTCTTAATCCGCTTTTTTCTAGTGAGTGCATTTTTATTGTATTTTATACTTCTTTTAATAATTCTCTACACCAAGATGGAAGCTCCCTTTAGTGTTTGTTTTTTAAATACATTAGGAGCTCAAGATCTAATCTGAGAGGAGCTGCGTCCACTTGACCTGGTGTTCCCTACCACTCTCCTGGCCCCCTTATGTGACCCATTAAATGATGGTTGGGTTCTAGTCAGTGCAATAGCTTATTCATTTTCTTTGGTATGCATTTGCCCATGCTACGGCAAAATAAAAAAAAAAAAAAGTTGCAGTACAAATGCAGAAAATACATGGACATTTCTTCATGTTTTATCCCTTTAACCACTTCAGCCCTGGAAGGATTTTCCCCCTTAATGACCAGAGTACTTTCTGAGATACACCACTGCATCGCTTTAACTGAAAATTGTGCAGCCGTGCGGCACGGTACCCAGACAAAATGTACATTCTTTTTTTCTCACAAATATGACTTTTTTTGGTGGTATTTGATCAGCTATGCGGTTTTTATTTTTGTGCTATAAACAAACAAAGAGCGACCATTTTGCTATAATATATATCAAAAAAAATATATAAAAAAACAAATTTATTTATCATTCCAGGCCAATATATATTCTTCTACATATTTTTGGTTAAAAAAAATGCAATAGGTGTATATTGATTGGTTTGCACAAAAGTTATAGCATCTACAAAACAGAGGATAGATTTATGGGATTTTTTTTTTTTTTTACTAGCAATGGCGATCTGCAATTTTTAGCAGGATTGCGACATTGCGGCAGATATATCAGACACTTTTGATACTTTTTTGGGACCATTGACATTTATACAGCGATCAGTGCTATAAATAGCTACTGATTACTGTGTAAATGTCACTGGCAGGGAAGAGATTAACACTAGGGGGTGATCAAGGGGTTAAATGTGTTCCCTAGGTGTGTTCTAACTGTAGGGGGGATGGGCTTACTTGAACATGATAGAGATCACTGTTCCCGATCACTGGGAACAGTAGATCCCTGTCATGTCCACTGTCAGAACCAGGATCGTCTTGTTTACAAAGGCAGTTCCCCGTTCTGCCTCTGTAATAGGCGTTCGTGGGGAGACATCGACATCACCGGCAGACATCAAGTCTGCGGGTGATGCCGATGTCCACGGGCACGCTCCCGCAGCGTGCATGAGCAGCACGCCTGCGCCGCCATACAGCTACGGCGATTAGCGTAGGAGAGCCGACCTGCTGCCGTATAATTATGGCGGTTTGTCAGCAAGCAGTTAAAGAGTCCGCAAGTACAGATACATATCTGCTGATATTCCAGAAATATACTTCATTCTCTATACATTCTCTGGCCTGACACTACATCATTACATGCCTTTTTCCACTGAAAGTGCAAGGAATAATCCCAGCACTGCCTAGCAGTCTGTTTCAAACTACGGAATCCCTCCCCTCTCTTCCCGACATACTATAGATAGTAATTATTCTGTAGTTCAAGATAAGAACAGGGAGGACTCTCATAAATAACACAGGAAGGATGCACAGGGCACATCTCTGACACAATCAACAAGTATATTTTTTATATTTATTGATATCATAACACTTTTATTGGTATTCTTACTAGGCCAAATAAGAGAAGTTCATTGTCAGGGTTTCTGTACATTTTAATAGAAAAGTAATGTAGACGTAACCATAGATATTTCCTATTAATGTGTGTTAAATTTAAAAAAAGCTTTATTTCAATGTATAGTTTGTAATTATATATGTACATGAAATCAGCTATATTTGCTTGTTAGATGTTGTACCTCTTAAGTAAGGCCCCTTGCACACTGGGTGTCTAGCCCCTGTGCATCCCATCCTGGTGCGTGCCAAGGGGCCACAGGTGCGGCATCCAGCCTCACTGCCTATCAATGTCAAAGTCTATGGCAGGCTGAAATACTCTGCAACTGGATGGAGCTGAACGTTTTACTTGTGATATCCTGCATTCTGGGCATTTGTCTTTGATGGCATAAATCTTAAACGGAAAACAGACTTTGATAGGCTGAAGGTAGAATGGCTGGGTGCAAACCTGTGACTCCTATGCACATGAAAACACTGGGATTGGACGCATACAGCTAAATGCCCAGCATGCAAGGAGCCTTGTGCTCGTCTTCCACCATAGCGCATTTCATAATGCATATTACTGAAACTCACAGAAATGTGCTGTATTTGCTGTTCATTGCACCCCAACACAAATGTACAATAAAAAAAAAAATGTTCCTAAGTTGTAGCACTCCTGTATGCAAAGATGTAGATACATCGAGAGGAGTTTATTAAAACTGGAGAAGAGAAAATTTAGAGCAACTGTGCATCAGTAACCAATCAGGTTTTATCCTCTGCTCGTTCAGTTGAGCTTTGAAAATGAAAGAAGCTGATTGGTCGATATGCACAGCTGGTCCATATTCTGTCTGCTCCAGTATTAATCATTTCCCCTCCTTATGCATTGCAGTGAGCTGCATTGCCAAAAATGGTGCAAAACTGAATTTTTTTTTAGTTGCATTGAGGTACTGTGAGGGCCTTTTTAAAACAAATGTGTGTGTTAATGCATGTGCATTAAGGTGTGAACGAGCTCTAATAGTCCAACTCAGTTACTGTGCTTAAAGGGGTTGTAAAGGTTAGTTTTTTATTTTCTAAATAGGTTCCTTTAAGCTAGTGCATTGTTGGTTCTCTTACCTTTTCTTTTTTATTTTCCCTTCTAAATGTTTTTTTTCTTTGTTTGAATTTCTCACTTTCTGTTCCTCCTCAGTAAGCTGTTCAGTAAGCTGTTCTGGCTGACTAAACACCGCTCGGATGATGGTGTGAAGTTTACTGAGAAGAAACAGGAAGTGAGAAATTCAGACAAAGAAAAAAATATTTAGAAGGGAAATCGAAGGAAAAGGTAAGTGAACCAACAATGCACTAGCTTAAAGGAACCTATTTAAAAAATGAACCTTTACAATCCCTTTAAGGCTGGATTCACACCTATGCAGTTTTTGTGCTTTTTGCATTTTGCAGATTTGCACTATAGACCGTGCTTCATATAAAACCATGTTAAATGGACTGTAGTGCAAATCTGCAAAATGCAAAAAGCACTAAAACTGCATAGGTGTGAATCCAGCCTTACTCTCCATCTTAGTACAGATCTGTGATCAGCACAATAACGAAGAATAGGTGGATCAGCGAGCCAGCAGAGAAATATAGTGATGAAAATATGGCACAGCAGACACGTAAAATGTGTAAGACACAAGAAAAATGACTTTACAGCCTTACAACAATATAAACTGTATATTCCTTTTTTTATCAAAACATAAAACTCTTGTTTGTTAAAATCCAGGAATATAATATTACTTGTCTAGAATTTTAGCAATATATTCTTAAAGAATGTTATACAGTTATAATCTATTTTATCTGACAGATTAGAAAGTTTTATTGTGTAGATTTGTATATGTGTGTTAATTGCTGAATCACTGCCCATTGTGTAATATAATAATACAGGGTATATACATACAGCATCATCATTAATTACATGTCAGTCTATTGTTTAACTGATAAGTCCGTTTTCGGAAGATGTTGGAGAAATAAAGTAAACTTGTGGGATATTGATAGAATATTAGGTAACACTAGAGTTGCATAGCGGGCACCATATAGTGCCATATTATATCTGTACTGCGCTAGGCCCTTCCCCAGATCACCACTGAAGCCATCAAACTTCAGGACATTATCTCAAGTATGTTCAAAAATAATTGGGAAAACAGTTTGGAACATTTCCCATGTAATGTTCCTATATTTAGAATACTTTACAGGTTTAAAGTGATACTAAACACACAGGGGGTTTATTTATTAAAACTGGAGAGTGCAAAATTGTGTGTAGCTCTGTGTAGAGCCAATCAACTTACAGGTTTTATTGTCAAAGCTTAATTGAACAAGCTGAAGTTAGAAACTGATTGGCTACCATGCACAGCTGCACCAGATTGCACCCGTTTTAGTAAATCTCCCTGACACTGTTTAATTTACATTGTCCCTTCTATTTCTGTATATGGATGGAACTGTAATTATTTTAATAAAAAATAAAAACAAAAAAAAACACCTAAGTACCTTTTTCCTAATTGATTTACAACCGTCACATGACCCAGATCTTTCCCAGCCTGTCTGCAAGGTAACGTAAGCGGGAGGAGCTTCTAGTCCTCTGCTGCTGGTCACATGTTAAAAAAAAAACAGCCTTTGGAATACAGATTAAAAATAAATAATATCAATAAACTGTTTTAACTTGTCATACAAATGTATATTTGAAATCAAATCTTTATTATTTTTTGGCAATATTATGCTGTGTCACGCCCCTCCAGCCTGTGTCTTTGAATAAGAGGGAGGTGAAGCCATCATTAATTTACATGCAATATCCCACCCCCATTGTGTTTAGCTGGTTATTGGGCATGGAGGAGGAGGGAGGGAGTGAGCTGTCATTTAGAACTGTGAATACAACCCCATGTGTGACTCTATAGTCACATGGGCTGCTCAGATGTGATAGGGAAGAAATGCTCAGCATAGAAACTCACTAAAAACCGAGCATGTGCAAAGTTGCCACCACAGCTGCAAAATCCCCAGATGAATTGGGAACATGGACAGAAGGGGAAAAAACAGCAGGATCAGCCAGTTTTTTTTTTTTTTTTTTTTTGCAGACTACAGAAAACAAATCTCATAGTGTCTGGGTGAGTATGAACAGCATGTAATACAGCATTTATTGATGTGGGTTTAGTGACACGTCATTTAGCTGTCATCAATTAGCTGCTATTGCCCCAGGATGATGGATTATTGAGCGTTGTTATGTTGCTTTATTGCTTTGCACAAATCTGCAGGTATACACTATCCTGGCTGAAACAGTGTCTTAAAGCGGAGGTCCACCCTAAAGTGGACCTTCCGCTCATCGGAACCCTCCCCCCCTCCGGCGCCACAATTGGCACCTTTCAGGGGGGAGGGGGGTGCAGGTACCTGTACAGTACAGGTATCTGCACCCACTTCCGGGATAGCTCTCTGCAGAAAGGGGCGTAGATTACGCCCCTTTCTGAAAGTCCCCCCCGCTGCCTGCTGGGAAACACACAGATCCCAGAGGCAGCGGGTCCATCCTTATTGCGCAGCGCGACTCGCGCATGCGCAGTAGGGAACCGGGAAATGAAGCCGAAAGGCTCCACTTCCTGATTCCCATACCCAAGATGGCGGCGGCAGCACCCGAGAGACGATCGAGAGATCGGCTTCGGGTGCCGACATCGCGGGCGCGCTGGACAGGTAAGTGTCACTATTTTAAAAGTCAACAGCTGCAGTATTTGTAGCTGCTGGCTTTTAAAAAAAAAAAAAAAAACGCGGAGTCCCGGCGGACTCCTGCTTTAAATACAATGGCACCCGCACATACAGTATGTTAGTAGAGTTTCTGAATGCTCTTGACACCTCTGCTCATATAGTAGATGACCAGCCTGTCCCTGAAATCAGAGCTTTGACATGCCCTTGGATCTTTCAGATAACATAGCTTTTCAAGCCAAAGGGGATGCTTGCACTGTAGGGTGAGGTATAACAGAGGTCCCACCTAGGGGTTGGATCACCAAGGTTTATGATGGCATGTATTGGTAACTGCTTTTTTCTTTGATGTCAACCTAAATACAGTTGACACATTAGCCTCTGATTTATACAAACTAGCTTGGCTGTTTTTATGTTTTCTTAGTTTTTTTTTTTTTTGCCATGAGCACATGTGCTTTCTGCTCAGATAACTTTTAGTATACCTGACAAATGAAAAAGTAAATTGCACCTGAACAAATAATAGTCAACCTATTCAATACGTATAACTAAGGCCGCGTACACACGGGCGGATTGTCTGCCCAACTAAGTTCGTCAGACAATCCGACAGACAGTCCGTTCAACTTTTGAATGAACGGACTTGACCACACACGATGAGCAGACAGTCCGCCGAAAGCTTGCGCGATGACGTGTACGGCACGTACGACGGGACTAGAAATTCGACGTCCAATACACTGCAATGCAACCTTCGGCGTGTAAATCCTTTCTGAGCATGTGCCATACTTAGTCCGTCCAACTTGCCTACACACGAGCGGACTGTCCGCTGAAACCAAGTTTGGACGGACAAAATTACGGAAATTCCGAAAGACTAAGTCCGTCAGACTGTCCGCTGAAAAAGTCCGCTGAAGCCCACACACGAGCGGATTGTCCGCTGAAACACGTTTCAGCGGACTAAGTTGGGCAGACAATCCGCCCGTGTGTACGCGGCCTTAGACATGCCATTCAAGCACAGCAGAAACTCCGTTCTTCAGTTTTCATAGTTCAGAATTTATTACCACCCTATTGGATTCCATAGAGAAAAATAGAGATAATGTCACATGTACATACATCTTCATTAGGATTTTCTGCAATTAGTCCCATTCTCCCCATAAAGCCAAATCAAGATCTAGCCCATATATCTCATAAGTAATGGAACACCACCCTACAAAATATTCCACTGGTTTCACTATCGATCTTCAACCTATAATATTAACCCTAAATCTCAGGCAAAATTGATATACTGAACAGCGTTAATGCTATCATGCCAAAAATGTCATGCAATATAAGATCAAAGAGCTGTCAAAGGATGTCAGGGACAAGACTGTAGACCTGCATAAGGCTGAAAAGGGCTACAAGACCATCATCAAAAGCTTGGTGAGAAGGAGACAACTGTTGGAGCGATTATTTGCAAATGGAAGAAATAATAGATAACCATCAATCGCCCTTGGTCTAGAGCTCCATGCATGATTTTGCCTCATTGGGAAAGGATGATCATTTGAAAAGTGAGGGATCAGCCTAGAACTATACAGGAGGAGCTTGTGAATGATCTCAAGGCAGTTGGGACCACAGTCACCCAACAAGCCATTGGTAACACAATACGGTGCCATGGATTGAAATCCTGCAGGCCCGCAAGGTCCCCCTCCTCAAGAAGGCACATGTTCAGGCCCGTCTGAAGTTCACCAATGAATATCTAAATGATTCAGAGAAGAATTTGGAAAAGGTGCTGTTGTCAGATGAGACCAAAATTGAGCTCTTTGGCATTAACTCAACTCTACATGTTTGGAGGAAGCAAAATGCAGACTATGACCCTAAGAACACCATCCCTACAGTCAACCATGGAGGTGGAAACATTATGCTTTGGGACTGTTTCTCTACTAAAGGTACAGGCCGACTTTGCCACACTGAGGAGCCAGTGGTTGAGGCTATGTAATGTAAAATCTTCTTCCCTCAGCCAGAACACTGAAGATGGGTCATGGATGGGTTTTCCAGCATGACAATGACCCAAAACATACTGCCAAGGCAACAAAGGAGTGGCTCAAGAAGAAGCACATTAAGGTCATGGAGTGGACCAGCCAGTCTCCAGATCTTAATCCTATAGAAAATATATGGAGCTGAAACTTCAAATTGCCAAGGGACAGCCAAGAAACTTCAAGGATTTAGGGAACATGTGTAAAGATGAGTGGACCAAAGTCCCTCCTGAGATGTGTGCAAACCTTGTAACCAACTACAAGAAACGTCTTACTTGCCAACAGGTGTTTCTCCACCAAGTACTAAGTCATGTTTTGCTTGGGGATCAAATATTTATTTTACTCACTGAACTGCAACTCAATTTATAACATATGTATTACGTGTTTTTTGTACACTCCAAGTCCACTCCTGCACATACTATCCACCGCCGTACACTCCAAACTCCACTCCTGCACATACTACCCACCGCCATACATTTTGCACTCCTCTCCCTGCACATACTACCCACCACCATACACTTCGCACTCCTCTCCCTGCACATACTACCCACCACCATACACTTCGCACTCCTCTTCCTGCACATACTACCCACCTCCATACACTCTGCACACTTCCCCCTGCACATCTCTCCCACCACTATACACCCCTCTCCCTGCTCATACTACCCACCACCGTACACTTGGTACTCTTCTCTCTGCACATATTACCCATCACTGTACACTCTGCACTCCTCTCCTGCACATACTATCCACTTCTATACACCCCACACTCCTCTCCTGCACATACTACCCGCCGCCGTATACTCTGCACTGTACAATTCCTATTTAACATTACCACATTCTGCACTATGTAAGTCACCTCAGACTCTAACCACACCCCTTTAAGCCACGCCCAATATTTAGCGCAATTTAAACCACACCCACATTTCATCATTTGCCGGTGCCTGGGGCCCATTCTTGATCTTGCACATGGGCCCACTAATTTCATGATACACCCCTGGTATGAATACTTTTTTCAAGGCACTGTATGTATATACCACACACACACACACACACACACACAGTGTAAATATAGGCAGAGTTTAGTAGCTCAAACTAAAAACACACACACACACACCAGGTGTTGGGACCCTTACTTTTCAACATCTTTATAAATGATATTGGGTCTGGGATCAAAAGTAAAATTTCCGTGTTTTCAGATGACACCAAGCTATGCAGTGGAATAACGTCCTTACACGATGTCTCCAATTTACAAGCCGACCTCAATGCTCTGTCTACTTGGGCGACTATGTGGCAGATGAGGTTTAATGTTGAGAAATGTAAAGTTATGCACTTGGGGGCTAAGAATATGCATGCATCATACATGCTAGGGGGAGTACAACTGGGGGAATCCATAGTGGAGAAGGATCTGGGGGTTTTGGTAGATCATAAGCTCAATAATAGCATGCAATGCCAAGCTGCGGTTTCCAAAGCGAGCAAAGTCCTTTTCTGTATTAAGAGAGGTATGGACTCCAGAGAGAGAGATATAATTTTGCCCCTGTTCAAATCATTAGTAAGACCTCATCTGGAATATGCAGTTCAGTTTTGGGCACCAGTTCTCAAAAAGGATATCGGTGAACTGGAGAAAGTGCAGAGAAGGGCAACCAAACTGATAAGAGGCATGGAGGAACTCAGCTATGAGGAAAGATTAGAGGAATTGAATTTATTCACTCTTGATAAGAGGAGATTAAGGGGGGATATGATCAACATGTACAAATATATAAGGGGTCCATATAGGGAACTCGGTGTCGAGTTATTCACTTTACAGTCAACAAAGAGGACAAGGGGGCACTCTCTACATCTAGAGGAAAAGAGATTTCATCTCCAAATACGGAAAGGTTTCTTCACAGTAAGAGCTGTGAAAATGTGGAATAGACTCCCTGCAGAGGTGGTTCTGGCCAGCTCAGTGGATTGCTTTAAGAAAGGCCTGGATGATTTCCTAAGTGTACATAATATAACTGGGTACTAACATTTATAGGTAAAGTTGATCCGGGGAAAATCCGATTGCCTCTCGGGGGATCAGGAAGGAATTTTTTCCCCTGCTTTAGCAAATTGGATCATGCTCTGCTGGGGTTTTTTGCCTTCCTCTGGATCAACTGTGGGTATATGGGCTGGTATGATATTTATTATATATTTTTTTTTTTGTGGTTGAACTGGATGGACTTGTGTCTTTTTTCAACCTGACTAACTATGTAACCAGTGCCTCGCTAGTCCAATGAGATTTCAGTCAGAGACAGAAGGGTTGACTTACTTGATTTACTATCTTATGCTGGAGCAGAGAATAAGAGTTGTGCCACTGAATCTGGGCATTTTTTTCATGGTTCGGATCCTCTAAACAATGACTTGCTTGGAGAAAGAGTAGCTACATACAGAAATTAGAGTTCGGGTTTGTACGCTTTTGCTCAGATATCTTTATTTTTGTAGAAAAGCTTAGAGAGTCTCAAACTTTTTTATTGAGGGCATGTTAGACATAGTACTTTAAAAATGTTATGTGACTTAAACAATTTTATGGACTTGGGCTTCCATATTTTTGAAAACTGTAAATGAAAAAGAAATAAAATAAAAAGGTTTTCTTCATTTCTTTTATAAAATTTACAAATAAATAATCTTTCTTTATAAATTTATGCCAAAATATATTCTGCTACATTTCTTTGGTTAAAATTACCCAAATCAGTGTATATTATTTAGTCTGTGCGAAAGTTATATTTACAAACTATGGTATATTTGAAAATTGCTCAGTGCTCTGCCCCCCGAGCCCAACCTTTGCCTCTGGCTCTAATCATGTGCTTCAAAAAAAAACAAAAAACAATTGGAATCCATGCGTCTGGTGCCCCGCATGTAGATTAGGGGGCCGAACGCATGGATGAGGGGGAGGCCCCGTGTGCCCTGCATTACGGGCCGCCACTGGCCAGGGCAGTGCAAATACCCCCCAAATGACCCCTTTTTGAAAAGTAGACAGTCCAAGGTATTTAGTAAGAGGTATGGTCGTTTTTTGAAGTTATAATGTTTTGTTACAATTTTCTGGAAAATTAAAAAAATATAATCTTTTTTTACATACTGTGACCAGTACAGTACTGCATTATCATATGACTGGGGTAACAGTGATCAGGGGAACTAACTAGTGACAGTATGTAAAAGAATTTTTAAAAAATCTCAATAATTGTGTCTTTTTTACATTTTTTCAACTTTTTTTTTCTTTACATACTGTGACCAAAGCAGTGCAGTGTCACCATACTGACAATTTACTGCTCTGGGGAGGTGATCAGGTTTTTTTTTTCACTATGATTGCTCATTATAGTGATACTCTTATCACTGTTATAAGCAATAATTTTTATGAATGGCATCCATTTATGCACCATTGTGCACTATTGTTAGTGCGATCTGCCACCCGTTTCTGGATCGGGTTATTATAGATCGTTATAGATCAGATATATCAATGTACCGAGCCGGCCCTGGTACCATGTGATTACTGTGACTAATCACAGAGATCACAACAGTACTTGTTTTTTGTGTTCACTATTTATGAATAAGTACACAATGAATGGCTATAAATAAGACATTCTGTCCTATTGACATGTGATCGCTAGGACTGTTACAATGATATATCTTCTGCTGTGTCCGGTGAAACATCAGGTGACAAATTGTGCTTAGCCGTCATTGCACAATAAGTTGGGTGGGAGGTGGTGATTTTGCCAGTTAGCTAGTAATCAGAATGGATGTAGGAATCTGTACATACGACTATTGTATTCAGACAGCCATAAAAAAAGCTCCTGTTTGAATACCCGAATAGTGACTTTGTCTGATAATTTTCCACCCGGCTCAGTCGATGTTTTAATGCTTGCTAACAGGGCCAACCACAGCTCGCAATTTGCCAGATTCAGCAAGAATTGTTAGAAATTTCGATCAGTGTATGGCTCTCCCCACTTGACAGAAGTTGATAATTTGATTGACTTCTGTCGAAGAGTCGTGGGAGAAAACTTTTGTTGATCAGCAGCTACAGTCAATCAGTAGCTAATTGACTACAGTAGTATTCTGACATCAGTGAATCCCACTATCAAAATACAATGTCCCAATGGGGGGATTCCTCCATCTACTTTGTTTGGATGGAGGAAATTGTTTGTTTTTTTACATTCAGACCACCATCTAAATGAAAAAAAAAAAACTGCCCATCTAAGGCCAGCTTTATATACTTGCATTGTGAGAAGGGGCAGTATGGTTAATGCATACCTCCCAACTGTCCTGGATTCACCAGGACCATCCCGGGATTTTCATGTTCTGGCACTTGACTCCACCTGTCAGTGTGCGCTGTGCTGCAGCTGAGACTCACTCAGTGCCCAGCAAGCACAGCCCCCTCCCCACCCACCCGCCAGGAAGAGGAGGGGAGGCTGGATCTGTTCCACCTTCTCCCCATGTCCCCCTGTGTCCACCCAAAAACTCTGGCATGCATTCAGTCCTGTGGCTATGAGGGGGCTGTGTGGGAGGGAATTTTGAAGCAGTGCACACAATGTCACTGCCTGAGACTGCCAGCCTCAGGTGATATAACTCTCCCCTCTCTCTCTTTCTTCCTTCCATATACCATAGTGATCCCTCCTACCTTCCAAGAGCCTTAGTGATCATTCCTTCTGCCTTCTATGTCCTTCTATGTGCCATAATGATCCTTCCTGCCTTCCATGTGCCATAGTGATCCTTCCTGCCTTCCATTTAACATAGTGATCATTCCTGCCATTCATGTGCCTTAGTGATCCTTCCTGCCTTTCATGTGCCATAGTGATCCTTTCTTCCTGCCTTCCATATGCCATAGTGATACTTCTTGCCTTCCATGTGCCTTTGCTAGCCTTCCTGCTGTAAGGTCACCTTGAGGCGAGGTGACAGATGCACACCGTAGGGATCAGGAGTGCAACGCAAGGTTGTGGGCCCTACGGCTGACTGCTGCAGACGGGGGACAGATCCCACTGGGGTTAGAGCGTAAGATTCCCTGGGGCGCGGAGTCTAAGAGCCAGCAGGTGTTCACCAGCGCCTCTAGTGGTGAGGATGGACTTGGCTGCAACTGGCTCCAGGTTGCGACCACCAGGGTCCCCCAGCTCACACCCACAGTAGGCAACAGGAGGATAGGGATGGTGAGGGACAAGGCCAAGGTCGGGGCCACAAGCAGACAAGAATAGTCGGGTACACGCCAAAAGGTCAGGATCACAGGCAAACAGGGATAGTCAAGACACGCCAAAGTCGGTAACGGAAAACAGAAGCAGAGCACACGGCAGGAAACAGGAAACTAACACACAAAGGAATACACAATGGTTGATCAGCACTGATGGCCTGCAGTGCACAGGTTAATATAGGGCTCCCTGATAGGGCCTGGGGTGGAGCCATGCTTAGATGAGATGTTATAAAAACCACCAGTTGGAAGTGGCTGGCCTCTCAGTCTGAAGACATGAGGGAAGGTAAGCAAACACAGGAAGATCACTGCATAACCATGACACCTGCCTTCCATATGTCATAGTGATTCTTACTTCCTGCCTTCCATTTACCATAGTGATACCTCCTTCCTTTCTTCTGTATACCATAGTGATCCTTCCTTCCATATAACAGTGACCCTCCCCTCTCTCCAATCTCTCTACCTAAGGGTTGGTTCACACTGGAGACTCCAGCTTGTGGTACAGCAATCAAACCATATTTTATAAGTAAAAGGAAGCCCAGGTTTTTGTTTAACCACGGCCCTAAGTCCCTCCCGCTATCATGTTTGGCTACTCCCACTTTTTGCTGAGCCGCGCATAGCGCACTGCTGGTCACTATGTTCCTGACATGTCTCTCTTTCTTAAGTTCAAAAGTTGTGAGCTATGTAAATGCAAGAAGCAGAGACTGCATATATAATAATCAAATATGACTACCTTCATGCACGTATATAATTACAAACTATACACAGAGGCAAACTTTTTTGAAATATTATCTCACTGATATTTATAACTACAATATCTCACAAAAGTGTTTTTGTAAATATGTTATTAAATATTTTCATGTGACAAAACTGAAGAAATGACACTTTGTTACAATGTAAAGTAGTGAGTGTAAGAAGCTGAGGGTAAAGGTGATGGACCGGCCAAAGCATGTCTCCAGAGTCCAGACCTAAACCCTATTTAGCATCAGTGGGCCATCCTCAAACGGAAGGTGGAGGAGTGCAAGGTCTCTAACATCCACCAGCTCTGTGATGTCGTCATGGAGGAGTGGAAGAAGACCTCAGTGGCAACCTGTGAAGCTCTGGTGAACTCCATGCCCAAGAGGGTTAAGACAGTGCTGGAAAATAATGGTGACCACACAAAATATTGACTTTGGGCCCAATTTGGACATTTTCACTTAGGTGTGTACTCACGTTTGTTGCCAGCGGTTTAGACATTAATGGCTTTGTGTTGAGTTAAAAAATGTACACTGTTTTACAAGCTGTACACTCACTACTTTACATTGTAGCAAAGTGTCATTTCTTCAGTGTTGTCACATGAAAATATATAATAAAATACTTACAAAAATGTGAGGGGTGTACTCACTTTTGTGAGTTACTGTATATCAAGCTGATCTCTTTTACATACTTATCTAAAATATATATATATATATATGAGGACAGTATGCACTTCCTTTAGTACTTGCTGAATGAGGTGATTAAATTAAATTATTGGCTAATCCTGTAAAAAAAAAAAAAAGTCAATCGATTCTTTAATAGGGTCACTAAATCATCTGTAATGCCAATCTATGGACTTTGATTAATGAACCATTTAATGTGAGCGCAATGGAAAACAACTAGCCAAATAATTTGTTTTCACTCTTTTTAAATGTCACTGGTTTCTAGATGACCAAGTTATTTCCTTGAGGTTAAACTCTTTACCAGGCCAGAAAACTCATTATTGTTTAACAACATGATAACATGGATATATATTACACCGACAGTTCCAAAAAAATTGAACCGTTATAATAAGTAGGTTTTTAAAGGAGCAAGAATTAAGCCATTGGAACAAATTGCCATATAATAAGCTTCTGACCAGTAAAAGTGTTGTGGATATTTCCTTTACTAGGCTGAACTGTGAAAAAACAAAAGTCAATAGTGATAAAATGGCTAATATACGGTCTGTACCACTACTAATTGTGAAATGATTGCAGCATTTTATGATCAACATAAAACGTACCAAATAAATGGTTTATTCCTCATTTAAAGTGTAATGCTGCATACTCACGACCGGACTTTCCGGCAGACTTGGTCCAGCAGAACGGAATGCTTTGGACAATTTGATCGTGTGTGGGCTCCAGCAGACTTTTTTTCCCCAAAAGTCCAACGGACCTAGAAATAAAACATGTTTCAAATCTATCTGACGGACTCAAGTCCGACGGACTAAAAAACGGGAAAAACGTTCGTCTGTGTGCTAGTCTGACGGACCAAATACAACACAAGGGCAGCTATTGGCTACTGGCTAATGAACTTCCTTGTTTAGTCCCATTTACGTCATCACATTCAAAATGAACGGGCTTAGTCCGGTTGTGTTTGGCAAGTCCGTTTCATTCAGAAAGTCCATCGGACCTCTGCCGAAAGTCCGTCAGGAAGACCGTCTGACCTAGTCTGACGGAAAGTCTGGTCGCGTGTACGCGGAATAAGTTCACCTTCAGGAAGATTTTCCAAAAATCCCCCTCTGCAATTCTATATCCTCAGAATAGTATGTACCAGTGCTCCTCCTGTTGTAAATGGTGCACCTCTTCCAGTTTCAGATTATTATTATTATACAGGATTTATATAGCGCTTTACAATATAAAAAGGGAGACAATACAGTTATAATAAAATAAAATACAAGAGGATTAAGAGAGCCCTGCTCAGAAGAGCTTACAATCTATAAGGGTGGGGCAGGTGGTACAAAAAGTTGTAACTGTGGGGAATGAGCTGATGGAAGTGGTAGAAGATTAGTTGGAGACATGATAGGCTTTCCTGAAGAGATGAGTTTTCAGGGATCGCCTGAAGGTAGCAAGGGTAGGGGATAGCCGGACAGGTTGAGGTAGCGAGTTCCAGAGGATGGGAGAGGCTCTGGAGAAATCCTGGAGACGAGCACGGGAGGAGGAGACGAGAGAGCTCGAGAGTAGGAGATCTTGATTAGAGCAGAGAGGACAATTTGGGTGATATTTGGAGACAAAATTGGTGATGTAGCTTGGGGCAGAGTTGTGAATGGCTTTGTATGTTTTGGTTAGTATTTTGAATTGAATTCGCTGGGTGATAGGGATTGGCGGAGAGGGTTGGCAGACACTGAGCGGTTGGTAATGTGTAAAGGTCTGGCAACAGCATTCATGGTAGACTGAAGAGGGGATAGCCTATGGAGAGGCAGGCCAATGAGAAGGGAGTTGCAATAGTCAAGACGAAACAAAACAAGGGAGTGAATGAGGAGCTTGGTGGTTTAATTTGTTAAAATGCGAAACACATTACTGCAAGGCCCCATTCACACTTGGCGTAGTGGGAACAGGCATTTCCACTTGCATTTTTTAGGCATTTTTTTTCCGGTCATTTCCACTTGTGCTTAGAGTAGCCCATGCGCTTGAATAAGCTGCCATGTACATGACAAATGTGCCAAAGAAGCTCCTGCAGCTTTTCGAGCATAGAGCGCCGCATGTTTTTTGTACATTTGCCACATTTCTTGCAACAAACATGCTTCATCTGCTAACCACGTTTGGGGTGCCATTAACAATAAATGGCACTGCAAGCGTGAAGCACATTTGCAGAAAGTTTCGGAAACATGTAGCAAAACACGTGCTTCCCATAGGCATGCACAGGGGGTGTGCCAGGTTTGCATGGGTACACCCTAATCACTATATGTGGTGCTGATTCCCTCTACTGCACAGGCTTCCCCCCTTTTGTTGGCCCTGCAGTTCTGCTTTCTTCCCACCTCTCCTCTCCCCATGGCTGCTGTGGGGGATGTTTCAGGATGGAGAGCAGGGGAAGGGGCTAGTAAATATCTGGGCCCCACCCATTTCTAAATGAACAAAGTGAACACACTCACTGACTGTGTCCATTCAAAACTGAAGCATAGTGAACTGTGTTGACTATGCTTTCGTTTGTGAACGAACAGGAAGCCACTCAGCACAGAGTGCTTCCCATTCATTCATTGCCCTGTGCAGCTGAGTCTGCAGAGAAAGACGTGTGTTTGAGCTTTGGGGTGCACATCCTAATGCAAAAGATGCATTTTGTGCTCCATGTGGCCACTCATGATCATCTAAACTAAGTGTGTGCACAATGCACAATGTCTCTTTCTGCAACTGAGCTGTCTGCTTAGGTATGCTGCCCATGTGAACAAGGCAGAACAGTAACGTACAGACATGCATACATACACACACATGCATATAAATATATGTATGTACACACATACATACATATGTGCATACTGTACATACACACACACCTGCACTCATACATAAATTCACATACATATATATGCACACTTTACATAAATAAATAAGAGCTGACCATTGTAAGCACCCCTGTCAGAGGTAAATGGTTTGTCTCAACCCTCTAACTGCCACTCCTGTTGGATAGATTGGTCTGTTACAGGAAGTTGACAAATAATAGATTTATTGGCTAGATCACCAGGTGAAAATAAAAGAAAAAAGTTTTAAAAAATAAAATGAATACAGCTACAGCATAAAGGTATTGATAGGCTGCATCATAATCCATTTTTATTGTTGGGTTTAAAATCGCTTTAACCCCGACTAACTCTCCCCCCCCCCCCCCCCCACACACACACAAAAAAAATCCCTTACACTTGTCCTCGTCTCAAAATAGAATACAAACATACTTAATAAACCATGGAGTCCACAGTTGTCTTGCTTGAAACACAAGTACTTTCTTCACGCTCTTCTCCAGCGCTGCACTTTTACTGGAGATTTGACATCTGTGTAGTCACACCACAAGTCTACATGACTTGGCAGAGATCCCATGGGTCTTTGTCATATCTCTAGCATAGACCATTTGGTGCATGGACACATGTGAAAAAGCTCTCAGTCACACATACCAGTAGGCAGTTTGTGAGATCATACACACAAGAGACCTGCTGCCTAGGCCAGGATTTAGCTAGCATAAAGTGGCAATCGGTAGTGCTTTGTGTGTCATTCAGACACACCGCATCTCTAATCTTGGTAAAGAGCGGCTCTCCTGACGGGGAGGGGGGGGGGTCTGATTATCAGTGCAGCCCAATCAGCAGTGCCCACAAGTGCCCACCCAGGATGCCAATCCGTGCCTCCTAGGGATGCCAATCTGTGCCCACCTGGGATGCCAATCAGTGCCCATCAGTAATGCCTGTCATGCCTCCTCATCAGTGCTGCCTATTAGTGTATTTTATCAATGTCTATCAGTGGCAATCATTGCCCATCAGTGCCGCTCAGCAGTGCCTATCAGTGCCCATCAGTGCTGCATACCAGCACATATCAGTGCCCATCCGTGCTGCATATTAGTGCCTCTTCATAAGTGCCCATCATTGCTGCCTCATCAGTGCCCATCATTGCATCCTCATCAGTGCCCATCAGTGAAGAGAAAACAGACTTAAAGGGGTTGTAAAGGTAAATGTTTTTTCACCTTAATGCATTCTATGCATTAAGGTGAAAAAACATCTAACAATGCCTGCGCCCCCAGCCCCCCGTTTTACTTACCTCACCCCTCGAAAGTCCCGCGCTTGTCCCCCGACGTCCTTTCCACCGTTCAGCCTGGCAGCTGATTGGCTGGAGTGGATGGATGGAAAGCAGCGCAGCCATTGACTCACGCTGCTGTCAATCACATCCACTGACGCGGAACGCCGGGGGGCGGGGCCGTGTGAGACAGCGAGCGGCTATAGCTGCCGGCTGTATCACGGGAGCGCGCCCGCAGATGCTTCTCACCATGCGAGTGAGCTCGCATGAATGTGAGAAGCACCTGCGGGAGGAAGCCGAGTCAGCCGCCGAGGGACCCCAGAAGAGCAGGTTCGGGGCCACTCTGTGCAAAACGAGCTGCACAGTGGAGGTAAGTATAACATGTTTTTTAACCACTTTCAGACCGGACCATTTTGCTGGTAAATGACCAGAGGTCTTTTTACAATTTGGCACTGCGCTGCTTTAACTGGTAATTGCGCGGTCATGCAATGTTGTACCCAAACAAAATTTGCGTCCTTTTCTTCCCACAAATAGAGCTTTCTTTTGATGGTATTTGATTGCCTCTGCGATTTTTATTTTTTGCGATATAAACGTAAAAAGACCGCAAATTTTGAAAAAAAATGATATTTTCTAATTTTTGTTATTAGAAAAATCCAATAAACTCAATTTTAGTCATACATTTAGGCCAAAATGTATTCAGCCACATGTCTTTGGTAAAAAAAAAGTCAATAATTGTATATTTATTGGTTTGCGCAAAAGTTGTCACATCTACAAACTAAGGTACGTTTTCTGGAATTTACGCAGCTTTTAGTTTACGACTGCCTATCTCATTTCTTGAGGTGCTAAAATGGCAGGGCAGTACAAAACCCCCCCAAATGACCCCATTTTGGAAAGTAGACCCCCTAAGGAAATTGATAAGTGGCATGTTGAGCCCATTGAATATTTTATTTTTTTGCCTCAAGCGATTGAATAATGACAAAAAAAAAATTATTTTTTTTTTTTACACAAAGTTGTCACTAAATGATATATTGCTCACACATGCTATGGGCATATGTGAAATGACACCCCAAAATAAATTCTGCTGATTCTCCTGAGTACGGGGATACCACATATGTGGGACTTTTTGGGAGCCTAGCCGCGTACGGGGCCCCGAAAACCAAGCGCCGCCTTCAGGCTTTCTAAGGGCGTAAATTTTTGATTTCACTTCTCACTACCTATTACAGTTTTGAAGGCCATAAAATGCCAAGATGGCACAAAACCCCCACAAATGACCCCATTTTAGAAAGTAGACACCCCAAGCTATTTGCTGAGAGGCATGTTGAGTCCATGGAATATTTTATATTTTGCCACAAGTTGCGGGAAAATTACAAACTTTTTTTTTTTTCACAAAGTTGTCACTAAATGATATATTGCTCACGCATGCCATGGGCATATGTGAAATGACACCCCAAAATAAATTCTGCTGCTTCTCCTGAGTACGGGGATACCACATATGTGGGACTTTTTGGGAGCCTAGCCGCGGAGGGGGCCCCGAAAACCAAGCACCGCCTTCAGGCTTTCTAAGGGCGTTACAGTTTTGAAGGCCATAAAATGCCAAGATGGCCCAAACCCCCCCCAAATGACCCCATTTTGGAAAGTAGACACCCCTAAATTTAGGGGTACACTAGTGAGACTAGGTAATAAATGGCGGGTGCCCTGAAACTATAAAAAAATAACTAACCAACCAGCGTCACCTGTAACAGTTATATGGTGATCACTGGTGAAAGGGTTAACTAGGGGGCAATCAGGGGGCTTTATGCGGTAGTATATGGGGGTCCCTGGCGCTATAAAAAGCTGCGGCGAACCTAAATACCTACCTGCCTAACTAGCGTCACCTGTGACACTAATACAGCGATCAGAAAAATGATCGCTTATTAGGCTGGGTTCACACTGGAGCGATGTGGGAACGCCACGAATGCGCGGCGGGTTCCCGCATCGCATGCCTCCCGGCGGCAGTTCACACTGCCCTATGCGAACTGCTGGGAGGGTCAGTGAAATGTTAATGACACCCCCAGATCAGTTCGCATATCGCAGTGCGATCTGCAAACTCGGATCGCATGGTGTGAACACCCATGCGATCCGATTCTGCTGCGGACCAAAAAAAGGGTCCCGTGCGAGTTTGCGGCGGGTGCGACACGAATTCAGCCATACTATCTGTATGGCTGAACTCGAATCGCACAGAGATCGGATGTGATTTGCACTGCAGTGCGGTGCGAATCACATCCGTTCTCATAAACCGCTGCAATGTGAACCCATCCTTAGTGACACTGGCGACGGGGGGTGATCACGGGGTTAAACCTTTATTGGGGGGGTTAGGGGGTACCTTAGAACTAAAGGGGGCTAACCCTAACTGCCCTAACAGTTATTACAGTCACAAATGACACCCGCTGGGTGATCAGGGGGTTAAACCTTTATTAGGTAATAAATGGCGGGTGCCCTGAAACTATAAAAAAATAACTAACCAACCAGCGTCACCTGTAACAGTTATATGGTGATCACTGGTGAAAGGGTTAACTAGGGGGCAATCAGGGGGCTTTATGCGGTAGTATATGGGGGTCCCTGGCGCTATAAAAAGCTGCGGCGAACCTAAATACCTACCTGCCTAACTAGCGTCACCTGTGACACTAATACAGCGATCAGAAAAACGATCGCTTATTAGGCTGGGTTCACACTGGAGTGATGCGGGAACGCCACGAATCCGCGGCGGGTTCCCGCATCGCATGCCTCCCGGCGGCAGTTCACACTGCCCTATGCGAACTGCTGGGAGTGTCAGTGAAATGTTAATGACACCCCCAGATCAGTTCGCATATCGCAGTGCGATCTGCAAACTCGGATCGCATGGTGTGAACACCCATGCGATCCGATTCTGCTGCGGACCAAAAAAAGGGTCCCGTGCGAATTTGCGGCGGGTGCGGCGGGTGTGGCGAATGGCTGAACTCGAATCGCACAGAGATCGGATGTGATTTGCACTGCAGTGCGGTGCGAATCACATTCGTTCTCATAAACCGCTGCAATGTGAACCCAGCCTTAGTGACACTGGCGACGGGGGGTGATCACGGGGTTAAACCTTTATTGGGGGGGTTAGGGGGGTACATTAGAACTAAAGGGGGCTAACCCTAACTGCCCTAACAGTTATTACAGTCACAAATGACACCAATGCAAAAAAAAAAAAAAATGACATTGGTGTCACTGTGACTGGGGGGCAGGGGTAATTGGGGGGGTGATCGGGGGGGTGTGAGAGTGCCTGGCATGTTCTACTGTGTAGTGTCGTGTTGGTGCAACTCACCGATCCTCTCTCCTCGGTGTCGGAACGAAAAATACCGACACGGAGGAGAGATTACATCACTTCCTCTCCTGTGTTTACATTACAGGAGAGGAAGTGATGTCACGGAGCATTTTCATTCGTCGGGAGCGGTCGCGAGGGGGTGGCCATGAATGAATGGCCGTCCCCTCGTCCGGGATCGCTCCCGAACGAATACTGACCGCAATATGTACGCCAATATGCCTGCCCGTGCCATTCTGTCGACGTACATCGTCGTGCGGCGGTCGGGAAGTGGTTAAATTCACTTTACAATCCCTTTAAAGTGGGGTGCCCCTAAAAAAAAAAAAAAAAATTAAAAGTCAGCAGCTACAAATACTTCAGCTGCTGACTTTTAGTAATCGGACACTTACCTGTCCCAGGGTCCAGCGATGCCGGGAAATGAAGCCCCCCCCTCGTTCCCCGCTCCGCTCGCGGCGCCGTCATTCGTACTGTGGGCACCCAGTTGTGGCTTTACGGCCGGGCACCCACTGCGCATGTGCGAGCGGCGCAGGGCGCCGTGATACGCCGCACAGTCACCTGGGATACGTGACAGGTCCCAGATGACTGTGCAGCGCGAGGGGAAGTGATGTCACCAGCCCGGGCAAGGAAGAAGGCAGACTACGAGGGACCCCCTAGCAACAGGCATTTAGAGGCGAGTAAAAAAAAAACATTTTTTCCAATTATTCTATTTATTTTATTTTTTAAGAATTTTAAGCACTTTTTTTTTTTTTGGTGGCAACACCACTTTAATTACAAAACTTTATAGCAGAAACAAAGAAAAACATTCTTTTCAAAAATTTCGATATTTTTTTTTATATGTTTAGCAAAAAATAAAAAACCCAGTGGTGATCAAATACCACCAAAAGAAAGCTCTATTTGTGGGAAAAAAATTATAAAAATTCCATATGGGTACAGTGTTGCATGACCGTGCAATTGTCATTCAAAGTGTGACAGTGCTGAAAGCCTGGTCAGGAAGGGGATGAAAGTGTCTAATTAAAGTGGTTAAAATATATATGTATATATTTAGGTAAATCTGCAAGTGAAAGGGGCAGGAGAGAGGACCTTTCTAAAATGGGTAAAGTTCTGTTTTAAATGCATCTTACTGGACAGTGAAATAGCAGTTGTACCGTATATGGGATTAGCCATTTAACACTGGGCCCCAGTAACAAAGCGATAGTGTAATGCGGTCCCTCTTTACACCCCATGTTTAGCAGTGGGAGCAGGCTCTTTCGCACAATCCGGTTGGTTCCCCCAACCTCCAGGACTCTTAATCACACCATGAGGATATAAATGCTTCTTGCCTTCTGGAGTTCAGAAAGACTGCGCCTGATGAGACAGCAGTGACTAAGCACATTAGTGGTCACCAGGCGGTGGTCCTCTTTAATTAGCGCGTGGGCCGCCGGATGACAGCACAAGAGCACACAGCTTCCTCTTAAGACCCAGTTACTGTAGTGGGCGCTGTGCTAGCTGGCCCGAAATACTGCCTTTTCAGTAGACTGGCCCTGTATTTTCAGCCTCCTACATTTACACCCCTTCCTGGGACTTCTGCCATGGCCTGGACATCCTGGGTTACCAGTTATAGCCAGCCTCTTTGTGAGAGAGGTGTTACCCCCCAGGAAACTGCAAGTAGCTGTGTTTGCACTATGTAAGCAGGTACAAATGCTAGACAGCTTCTGCCCTGGCTTGGGGGAAAGTGTTAACTGTATTTCCTTGCTTTGGGTTGCTCCGACTGGGATCTACCCCACTCCCTGAGCTCATAAATTCAGGAGAGAGACTCTGGCCAGACATGTTCCAGCCATATGAGAAGCAGGGAAGGCTGGCAGCTGAACTCAATGTAACAGGGGCTCCGCTCCTCTCTGCCTTTAGCTACCATCTATCCTGATTGACATTACTGACGTCACCTGACCCCGCCCCCTCTGACGCTGATGAGGGAAGCCATGGGGTTCCCCAGTGACGTATGGGTGACCGGCAGGTGCATTACATCAGAGGGGGGCGGGGTCACCCATACGTCACTGGGGAACCCCATGGCTTCCCTCATCAGCGTCAGAGGGGGTGGGGTCAGGTGACGGGTGGTCCCGCCCTCCTAATATAAGAAACGTCAGCGCTGGGATCCCAGCAGTGTCTCCGCAGTGGAGACAGAAGACGGATGCATGTATGAACAGTGCTGGACTGAAAATCACCCGTCACTGGATCAGATCAGCCATCGCTGGACCCCGGAGAGATGATCATCCATCACTGGATAGCAAGAGTGGATTACCACCGCTGGAATCTTTTTTTTTATTTTTTTTATTTTTAATAAAGGAATTTTTCAAAAGTGTGTTTGTCTTATTTAACCATTTTTACACTTTCTTTGTGAAATGGTAGGGGTACTTTTGTACCCCCTTACCATTTCAAACAGGGGGGGCAGATTCTGATAAGCCCCCCGCCCGCAGACCCCCACAACCACCGGCCAGGGTTGTGGGGATGAGGCCCTTGTCCACATCAACATGGGGACATGGTGCTTTGAGGGGTCACAGACCCCCAAAGCATCCTCCCAATGTTGAGGGCATGTGGCCTGGTACGGTTCAGGAGGGGGGGCGCTCTCTCGCCCCCCCCTCTTTTCCTGCGGCCTGCCAGGTTGTGTGCTCAGATAAAGGGTCTGGTATGGATTTTTAGGGGGACCCCCCACGTCAAATTTTTTTTAAATTTGATGCGGGGTTCCCCTTAATATCCATACCAGACCTGAAGGGCCTGGTAATTGAATTTAGGGGAACCCCCACGCTTCTTTTTCTTTTTTCTTTTTTTTATCAATGAATGAATTGTTGGCTAATACAGAGAACACTCATTGAGTGTTCTCTGTATTACGGGAGCCGACAATGGAAAGTGATTTTAAAAGACTTTTTTTCCTTGCGAAATGACACTTTGTGCAGGGACAGTTCTAAGCATGGGAAACATGCACCCCTTCACAGGCATACTATAGACACCCCCCAGGTACGAAATTTAAAGGAATATCGCACTTTTATTGTTCCACTTTAATCATTATTAAAATCACTGCTCCTGAAAAAACGGCCGTTTGTAAAACTTTTTTTTGCAGTGATCCATGTCCCCTGGGGCAGGACCCGGGTCCCCAAACACTTTTTAGGACAGTAACTTGCATATTAACCTTTAAAATTAGCACTTTAGATTGTGAACGTTCGAGTCCCATAGACTTTAATAGGGTTCTAAAGTTCACACGAAGTTTAGGTCTGTTCACAGGTTCTGGTGCGAACCGAACAGGGGGGTGTTCGGCTCATCCTTAGTTACCACTGCAAAATAAAGCTTTTTAAAAGGACTTTATTTGTGTCAGCGTTCAAGTTGTTGGGTATCAACCCTGGGAACCCCTAGATGTGGAAGAACAAGCCAAGCGGAGGTAACCGGTAAGCCCAATAAGTCAAGGCCGCCCTGCAAAGGGTTATGGCCGCTACATTACACACCCCTTTTCCATTTTTTGTTCCATTGTCAGTGCATTTTGCATTCATATGGAAAACATCAAGTTGCTGTTTGATCATTTGGTTAGTACCTTTTACATGACTAAAGTAAACCAGCGAGAAGAACACAATGAACTTTTCTGGCCTATAATAGTGGGCCTTAGGTGGGGACTTTTTCTCAGTTCAAAAGATTTAAACAGTGTACAGCAATGTTTCTCAACTCCAGTCCTCAAGTACCCCCCAACAGGTCATGTTTTCATGATTTCCATTATTTTGCACAGGTGATTTAATCAGTTTCACAGCCTTAGTAATTACCACAGCTGTTTCAACTGAAGGAAATCCTGAAAACATGACCTGTTGGGGATACTTGAGGACTGGAGTTGAGAAACATTGGTGTACAGGACTTCTGGCAACCATGATAAAGGACTCATAGACATGAATGAGGCCAACACATTGCAAAGGTTTACTGCCATCTAGTGTTTATCAATTATGATGTAGGGGACACAGACCAAAAGAAAAATAACATGGTTTTATTTGTTTCCTCTATTGGAATTTATTATGTAGGCAGAATATTTGCTGAATGTTTCCTTCAAAGCTAATTTCTTCTGCTGCAAAATGTAGAGATCGTTATGCTATTGTCCATCACTGACTGTTACCATCAGTACATTTGCTGCTGCTATAAAGTTCAAGCCCCTAGACAACAGAAAAGGGTATGCTCTTTGAAACCTTGCTACATTTTCTCCGAGTAGGATTTAGGATTTACTGGCTGTTATGCTGACCCTCTGACTTCAATATTTTGAGGTTAAATTACGAAAGGCAAAAGGACTGTGCACTTTGCAAGTGCAGTCAAACTCGGTAAATTCATTTGTACCAGACCTTAGTAAATGAAGTAAACTTCACTTTGCAAAGAATACCCAATCACATGCAAGGAAAATAAAGAAAAAGCATTTTTGTTGCACATGATTGGATGACAGATGTCAGCTGGGCTTTCACTCATTTACCAAGCCTGGCCTAGAACAAATGCCCTAGCAGAGTGCAACTGCACTTGCAAAGTGCACAGTCTATTTGCTCCATAAATAAACCTCATTGAGTCACTAACCTTAGACCTGTATGCATATCAGGAACGTCACAGTAGATTTAGAAAACTTTATTGGCATAATTGTTCTAGGTTAGCATTGAGGCACCAAGGAGAAGTTAGTAATGGTGGCCTTTGTGCTTCTTTCAGGAAAGGTTTCCATTAAAGTGTGTGCAAGCCATGAATTAAAGCGGAGGTCCACCCTAAAGTGGACCTCCGCTCATCCGAACCCCCCCCCCTCCGGCGCCACAATTGGCACCTTTCAGGGGGGAGGGGGGTGCAGATACCTGTACAGTACAGGTATCTGTACCCACTTCCGGGATAGCTCTCTGCGGAAAGGGGCGTATATTACGCCCCTTCCCGCAAGTGCCCCGCTGCCTGCTGGGAAAACACACAGATCCCTGAGGCAGCGGGGACCGTCCTTACTGCGCAGCGCGGCTCGCGCATGCGCAGTAGGGAACCGGGAAATGAAGCCGAAAGGCTCCATTTCCTGATTCCCATACCCAAGATGGCGGCGGCAGCACCCGAGATACGATCTACAGATCGGCTTCGGGTGCCGACATCGCGGGCGCGCTGGACAGGTAAGTGTCACTATTTTAAAAGTCAGCAGCTGCAGTATTTGTAGCTGCTGGCTTTTAAAAAAAAAAAAAAAACGCGGAGTCCCGGTGGACTCCCGCTTTAAGTGATGAACGTCCCCTGTTTGTTATTCTTTGGTCTCTTACAAATATTATTAGAAGCATTTTGTTTGAAAATGCAAAAAAAAAATGTTGATCTTGCCAGAAATTCAGTCTTTACACCTTTGTGTTCTTATAATGGACTACAGAATGGTTAGCCTTCATGTTGTAGAGATTTAAAGTGGAGTTCCACCCGCTCAGTGGCGACTGGTGCTCAGATTATTTTTTTTGGGGGGCGCAAATTTTTTTTGATAAAAATCATCAATTGCAGCCACTGTGCCCATCAAACGCTGCAACTGTGCCATCAAACGCTGCCACTGTGCCATCATATGCTGCCAGTGTGCCCATCATATGCTGCCAGTGTGCCCATCAACTGCTGCCGGTGTGCCTCCCAGGACACCCCGCTCACACACCCCTGCAGACAGATCGCGGGACTCCCTGCTCCCACCCCACCCCGTGACCACACCTCCCGATGGATTAGGAGTCACCCGGCCCGCACACCCCCCCATCCCCCCCGCGGTAGCATCACGGGACACCCCGCTTACCTTGGTAAAGTGTCCTCTTCTCCGGCGTCTCCTCTCCAGTGAGCTTCCTCTGCTCTGAACCACTTCCGCCAAAGCGCTGAGCATCCAATAGGGATGGATGCCTGCTGCTTTGGCCAATCAGGAAACACGTCTCACTGACTTGCCTCCAGATTGGTGGGGAGGCAATGTGGTGTGAAAATAGCGAATATTCATTCTCTATGGTCACACGATTGGGTGGGATCAGGGCGCCCAGAACCCACCCTTTTTTGAAGCCTATTAGAGCCTCTGGCCCCCCTCCTGCCCCCGCTATAGGAGTCCCATGCGTGGGGTGTCCTAAAAGGGGCCAGGCGCATGGATAGGGAGACGGCAGCAGGTAAGCGGGGCAGCGCTTGTGCGCCCACAATGCATGGGCCGCCACTGCTTGCGCTTATCTCCCCCCCTCCGGTGCCACATCTGGCACCTTTCGTGGGGCAGGGGGGACAGGATACCTGTGCACCTTTCGTGGGGGAGGGGGGGGCAGATACCTGTCTTTGACAGGTATCCTGTCCCCACTTCTGGGAGACCAGGCAGGGGCAAAGTACCTCACAGCTCCATTCCCCCTTCTCCTCCCTCCTCCTTCTGCTGGGCCAGTGAGAGAGCGCAGCGCGCTTCACACATGCACAGTAGGGGAACCAACTGTGAAGCCGAAAGGTTACACTGCCAGGTTCCCTTACTGGCAATGGCAGTGGCAGCACCCGACAGCTGATGGAAACATCAGCTATGGTGCCGACATCACTGGACTCCAGGACAGGTAATCCTAATGTTAAAAGTCAACAGCTGCAGTATGTGTAGCTGCTGACTTTTAATTTTTAAAGGGGCGGGCGGACCTCCAATTTAGGAGTGAGAGTATTTGAGTGGTTTAGCAAATGACACTGGGCAGGGCTGACACCACTCAGTCCAAAAAAATATGTTTTCAGCCAACAACAAGACATACTAACTGAGTGTGACAGTGAGGAAATGCTCATAACAACTCACTGAAACTGAGCATGTGCATAGCTACCAACACAGCTGCAAAATCTCTACCTGATATGAGGACAGAAGAGGGAGACAGAGAACAGCAGGATCCACCAGGTTTACAGAAAACTAATTTCATAGGGACTGAGTCAGTATGAACAGCATGTAATACACCATTTGTTGATAGTTTTTATGATGTGGGTTTAGTGACACTTTAAAGGGGTTGTAAACTCTCATGTTTTTTCACCTTAATGCATCCTATGCATTAAGGTGAAAAAAACACCTGCCAGTGACCGGCCCCCCAGCCCCTCCGTTTTACTTACCTGAGCCCCTTATTTCCCCTTGGCGGTCCCGCTGTCCCTCCCTCCACGGGGTCTTGATCGGATAGATTGATAGTAGTGCAGCCATTGACTCCTGCTGTCAATCAAATCCAGTGACACGGCCAGCATTCGTGTCTATGGACGCAAATGCTGGACTCGGGAGCGCGCCTGCAAGGTAGCCCCCCAGGAGAGCGCTTCTCTTAGGGGGTTATCTGATGCGGGGAGGAGTCGTGAGAGCTGCCGGAGGACCCCAGAAGTCGAGATTAGGGGCCACTTTGTGCAAAACTAGCTGCCCAGTGGAGGTAAGTATGATATGTTTGTTATGTAAAACAAAACGAGGGTTTACAACCCCTTTAAGCTATTTGTTTTACATATGTCAGTTATCTTACCAAGATGTTTTTGGACTGACCCTGGAAACCTATACAATACAGGGAGAACATTCTACCTTTACACAAACTGTTGCTGGGCATTAAATGCACAGACTCTTGGCAGCCGGTTCCAAGATCAGGATATGACTCCTGGTGATCTCTATCAGCAACAAGGAAGCGAATTAAAATTACTGACAACTATGTAATGCTGCACGTTTTGTGAATTCCCTTCCAGTTTCATTTAGCAAGCTTTACAATGGTGCTTCTCAGAAGCAGGACTTGCAGGAAGAATGGAAACCCTCTTCTAGATCAAACCCAGGCCAAATGACTGACCACACAGGCTGGGATCTGTTTCAATGCTTTACGTCTGGGGTGTCAAACTAAATTTCATCATGGGCCGCATCAGAATTATGGCTGCCCAAAAAAAGGGCAGGTTGTATCTGTGAGCTCTTGGAGGGGATGATAAGGGACTATATACAAGTTTTTAGTCACAAAAACAGTATCATTAGCAGTAATCAGCATGGATTCATGAAGAATCGTTCTTGCCAAACCAATCTATTAACCTCCTATGAGGAGGTGAGCTGCCATTTAGATAAAGGAAGGCCCGTAGACGTTGTGTATTTGGATTTTGCAAAAGCATTTGACACAGTTCCCTATAAACGTTTACTATACAAAGAAAGGTCCATTGGCATGGATCATAGGGTGAGTACATGATACATCAATCTCTGTATTTGCAGACAATACTAAGCTAAGCAGGGCAATAACTTCTCCGCAGGATGTGGAAACCTTGCAAGAAGATCTGAACAAATTAATGGGGTGGGCAAATTAGGTTTAATGTGGAAAATTTAAAAATATTGCATTTGTGTGCCAAAAATATGAATACAATCTACTCACTAGGGGTAGAACCTCTGGGGGAATCAAGGCTAGAAAGGGACCTGGGGGTCCTAGTAGATGGCAGGCTCAGCAATGGCATGCAATGGCAAGCTGCTCTTAACAAAGCAAACAGAATATTGGCATGCATTAAAAAGGGGATTAACTCAAGAGATAAAGCGATATTTCTCCCATTCTACAAGACTCTGGTCCGGCCTCACCTGGAGTATGCTGTCCAGTTCTGGGCACCAGTCCACAGGAAGGATGTACTGGAAATGGAGCGAGTACAGAGAAGGGCAACAAAACTAATAAAAGGGACTGGAGGATATTAGTTATGAAGAAAGGTTGCGAGCACTGAACTTATTCTCTCTGGGGATATGATTTAAATTTACAAATACCGTAATGGTGACCCCACAATAGGGATAAAACTTTTCCGCAGAAGGGAGTTTAACCACTTCAGCCACTGAAGAATTTACCCCCTTCCTGACCAGGCCATTGTTTGCGATATATGGCACTGCATCGATTTAACTGCCAATTGTGCAGTCGTGCGAAGTTGTACCCAAACAAAATTTATGCCCTTTTTCCCCATGTGGTTTTTATTTTTTGCGGTATAAAAAAAAAAAAAAAACCCAATGATTTGTACTATTTGCTATAATAAATAACCAAAACAAAAATAAAAAAAATAAAATTTCTTCATCAGTTTAGGCAGATATTTATTCTTCTACATATTTTTGGTAAAAAAAAATAAGTATATGTTGACTGGTTTGCACAAAAGTTATAGCGTCTACAAAATAGGGGATAGATTTATGGCATTTATATTATTATTTTTTTTATACTAGTAATGGCGGTGATCTGTGATTTTTATCAGGACTGCAACATTGTGACTGACACATTGGACACTTTTGACACTTTTTTGGGACCAGTGACATTTATACAGTGATCAGAGCTAAGAATAGCCACTGATTACTGTATAAATGTCACTGGCAGGGAAGGGGTTAACACTAGGGGTCAATCAAGGTGTTAAATGTGTTCCCTAGATGTGTTATAACTGTGGGGGGAATGTGGCTGACTAGAGGAAGAGAGACTTAGTAGGAACATGTGATCACTTTCCTCTCTCCCGATAGAACCGGGATTTGTGTGTTTACATACACAGATCCCGGTTCTCGTTCTGTCACAAGAGGTCATCGCGCCCACCGGGCACCCACGTCAGCTCCAGGGAGACACTGCGGGAGCGCGCCTGCTACAGCGTCTTAAAGAGCCAATGTACAGCTATGACGGCTCGTGCAGCAGTGCCATCCTGCCGCAGTGTAACTGCAGCGGCTGGTCGGGAAGGGGTCAATGAGACACGTGGCCACTTATTAAAATTAGAAGAAATTAGGTTTAACTCCTAAACTGCATAGAGGGTTCTTTACTGTAAGAATGGCAAGGATGTGGAATTCCCTTCCACAGGCTGGGGTTTCAGTGGGGAGCATTAGATAAGCACCTGAATGACCACAAAATTCAGGGACATACAATGTAATACTGACAAATAATCACACACATAGGTTGGACTTGTTGGACTTGTGCCTTATTAACTATGTAAGACTAGATGTCCAGAGCACCCCTTCTGTCTTTACATCAGATGTCAAGAGCCCCCCATCATCAGAAGACAAGAATTCCCCACCCTCCCTTGCTGCTGCAGGAATGAAGTAGGGGGTGGAGGTGGGAGGCAGAGAGCACAGGGTCCAGAAGAGGACCAAAAGAGGGCTGGAGTCAACTGCTGAAATCTGCTGAATGCTGTGACCAGGGAAGACAGAGACAAGGGGGTGCTGTGGCTGCATGGAGAGGTGCTGGATCTGGTGGACTTCTGTCTTCCTCTCTGCTGCTGACTGCTAAGACAAGGTGGGGGGAGGTGGGGTAGGGTGCAGCTGCAGGAGAGATGGAAGGGCCACATGAAATGTCCCAGTGGGCCAGATTCTGCCTGTGGGCCTTGCGTTTGACACATATGCTTTAGGAAACAGCGATCACAGGTCAATTGGCTTCAGTATGAATCACACAAATAGGAAACATAAGGGGAATACAAAGGCACCGAATTTCAAAAGAGTCAACTTCCCTAAACGACGAACCTTGCTATAAGGCATAAATTGGGATAAAATCTTAGGAACAAAAAGAACACAGAGGAGAAATGGGTTTGCTTTAAGAACATATTAAATAAGGGCATTAGCCAATACATCCCATTAGGAAATAAGAGTGAACAAAAGTCCTGGATAGCTTAACTCCAATATAAAAATGCATATAAAAAGAAAAGGAGAAGGCCTTCAAAAAATACAAGGTTGAGGGATCATCATCAGCATTCAGATTTTATAAAGAATGCAATAAGAAATGTAAGGCTTAAGTACACGGGACATTTTTACAACCTCTCCTGAATGATTTAACTTGACAGATAGTAACCCACGTTTAAAACGTCAGTTTTGCCACATTTACATGCTGCATTTGGCCGCGTTTTCTTTTAGAAGTGCTTGAAAAAAATAGCCAAAATAGCCAAAAATGAAAACCGTCTGTAAATGAAATGCAGATAAATGTAAATTATTGCATTTAGCCGCGTTTAGAAGCACTTGACGCTTGAAATGCCTCTAAACTCGGGAACCGGAACTTTGCTTTCCCAAAAGGCCTCTAAATGCAACTGCCTAAAAATGACATTAAACAAACCTTTGTACATGTACATGTAAGATAACATTGGATGAGTTCAGGGGCAGCTGAAAAAAGCAGCCAACTGCCTCTGAACGTCCATTTACCAGCAGCACTGTACATGAGGCCTTAGAGTGCAATTATGGCGGCTAAAATAGAATACGAAAAAAAAGACACATAGCGCAGAAAAGCAAAACAAATCCCAAGAAATTCTTTAACCACTTGGGATCCGCGCTATTGCCAAATGACGGCATTAGCGCGGACCTACATTTCCGGGACTACGTCTATTGACGTCGTCCCGTGTACGAGCGGCCTGCGCGCCCCCTGAGGGGCGCGCGCGGCGCGCTCTGTGATCGGCGAGTCCATGAGACTCGCCTGATCACCGATCCGTGCAAGGGGTCGATCCCGACCCCTTATCACGTGATCAGCTGTCAGCCAATGACAGCTGATCATGTGATAGAACGGAGCCGGTAATCGGCTATTATTCCTCCTCGCGCTGACAGCGCGAGGAGAAAAAAAAAAAGCCGATCACCGGCGGCCGTGATCGGGACGGCCATCAATACAAGGGACCACCTGCCACCTGCCAGTGCCCACCTGCCTCCCGCAGTGCCATCCTGAAGTAAAAGTAAAATTAAGTGCCCCCCGTCAGTGCCCATAGTGCCCACAGTGCCACCCACAGTGCCACCCACATGAATTGAAAACTGGCTACAAGGGCGAGTTCAGAGGGTGGTGAAAAAAGGGGAGTACTCGGAATGGTCATGGGTGGGTAGTAGGGTTCTGTGCTGGCACCAATCCTATTTAATTTGTTCATAAATGACCTGGAGGATGGGCGTAAACAGTTTAATCTCTGTATTTACAAACAATACAAAGCTAAGCAGGGCAATAAATTCTCTGCAGGATGTGGAAACCTTGCAAAAAGATCTGAACAAATGAATGGGGTGGGCAACTACATGGCAAATGAGGTTTAACCACTTTCAGACCGGACCAATTTGCTGGTCAAAGACCAGACCACTTTTTGCGATTCGGCACTGCGTCGCTTTAACTGACAATTGCGCGGTCGTGCGACGTGGCTTCCAAACAAAATTGACGTCTTTTTTTTTCCCACAAATAGAGCTTTCTTTTGGTGGTATTTGATCACCCCTGTGGTTTTTATTTTTTGCGCTATAAACAAAAATAGAGCGACAATTTTGAAAAAAACGCATTATTTCTTACTTTTTGTTATAATAAATATCCCCCAAAAATATATAAAAAAACATTTTTTTTCCCTCAGTTTAGTCCGATACGTATTCTTCTACATATTTTTGGTAAAAAAAATCGCAATAAGCGATTATTGATTGGTTTGCGCAAAAGTTATTAAAGTTATAAAGTTACAAAATAGGGATAGTTTTATAGCATTTTTATTAATAATTTTTTATTATTTTTTTTTTACTAGTAATGGCGGCGATCAGCGATTTTTATTGTGACTGCGACATTGTGGGGGACCCATCGGACATTTTTGACACATTTTTGGGACCATTGTCATTTATACAGTAATCACTGCTATATAAATGCAGTGATTCCTGTGTAAATGACACTGGCAGTGAAGGGGTTAACCAGTGGGTGGCAGTGTAGTGGTTAAGTGTTCCTAGGGGTGTGTTACTAACTGTGGGGGGGTTGGGCTTTCATTTAGTGAACACTGATCTCTGCTCCAATCACATGGAGCAGAGATCAGCGTCACTAGTTGCTAGGCAGAATGGAGAAATGTTGTTTACAACGGCACTTCTCCATTCGGCCGCTCCGTGAGACGATCACGGGGATGCCCGCGGCGATCAAGTCCGCGGGTCCCGCGACCGGACTCATGGGGGTCCCGACCAGCGCGGGAGCGTGCCGCCAGCGGCGCGCTCACAATGGCAGGGCTGCAAATTTAAAGGGACGTACATGTACGCCCATTTGCCTGCCCGTGCCATTCTGTCGACGTACATCGTCGTGCGCTGGTCGGCAAGTGGTTAATGTAGAAAAATGTTAAATAATGAATTTGGGTATCAAAAATATGAATGCAATCTATACACTAGGAGGAGAACCTCTGGGGGAATCTAGGATGGAAAAGGACCTGGGGGTCCTAGTAGTAGTAGAAGAAGGCTCAGCAAATGGCATGCAATGCCAAGCTGCTGGTAACAAAGCAAACAGAATATTGGCATGCATTAAAAAGGGGATCAACTCCAGAGATAAAACGATAATTCTCTCACTCTACAAGACTCTGGTCCAGCCGCATCTAGAGTATGCTGTCCAGTTCTGGGCACCAGTCCACAGGAAGGATGTACTGGAAATGGAGCGAGTACAAAGAAGGGCAACAAAGCTACTAAAGGGTCTGGAGGATATTAGTTATGAGGAAAGGTTGCGAGCACTGAACTTATTCCCTCTGATGAAGAGATGCTTGAGAGGGGATAAGATTTCAATTTACAAATACTGTACCGGCTAAAAGCCACTCGGTTGTTATCCCGGAGGAGCGGGCGGGGACATTACCCCCCCCCCCCCCCTCCCGATGCCTTCTGTCGCTCTTTCCGGGCCTCCCGGTGACACGGGAGGCCCGATCGAACATCTGCCGATTCCGGAAACGGCTTCATTCCAGTCTCCTTGATGTAAACACGGAAGCAACATCACAATGTCACTTCCTGTTTACTTGTCTGCCAATGGCGCCGGTTTTTAAAAAATATATGGTATTCAGATACACCGTTTTCGGGTGATCTGAATACTTTGAAGTGCAAAGGAGGGATCTGGGGTCTTTTAGACCCCCGATCCCTCCATAAAGAGTACCTGTCACCACCTATTACTGTTTACATTCCTTGAGACAGCAATAAAAGTGATCAAATTTTTTTTATTTTTTTTAAAAAACACAGTTTTATAATATAAAAATAAATAAAATAAATAAGAAAAACAAATTAAAAATTTTCAAACTGCCCCGTCACCGCGAGCTCGTGCAGCAAAGAAAACGCATACGGAATTTGCACCCGCATATGTAAACGGTGTTCAAATCACACATGTGAGGTATCGCCGCGATCGTCAGAGCGAGAGCATTAGACCTCCTCTGTAACTCTAACCTGGTAACCGTAAAAAAAAAATGTAAGCGTCCCCTATGGAGATTTTTAGATTCCAAAGTTTGTCGCCATTCCACGAGTGCGTGCAATTATAAAGCATGACATGCTTGGTATCTATTTACTCTGCATAACATCATCTTTCACATTATATAAAAAAGTGGGATAACTATACTGTTTTGTTTTTTTTTAATTCATGAAAGTGTTCCTTTTCCCAAATAATTGCGTTTAAAACACCGTCGCACAAATACCGTGTGACATAAAATATTTCAACCACTGCCATTTTATTCTCTAGATTCTCTGCTAAAATATATATATAATGTTTGGGGGTTCTAAGTAATTGTCTAGCAAAAAATAGGGATTTTAACTTGTAAACACCAAATGCCAGAAATAGGCTTAGTCATGAAAGGGTTAAAACGAGAAGAAAAGAGGCTTAACCTTAAACTCTTTACTGTAAGAGCGGCAAGGATGTGGAATTCCCTTCCACAGGTGGTGGTTTCAGCGGGGAGCATCGATAGTTTCAAAAAACTATTAGATAAGCACCTGAACGACCACAACATACAGGGATATACAATGTAATACTGACATATAATCACACACATAGGTTGGACTTGATGGACTTGTGTCTTTTTTCAACCTCGCCTACTATGTAACTATGTAACTATGACAGCACTTTTTTGTCTTGCATCACTGGGGTTCTCAATTTAATACCAAGACATCACACTAGCTGCATGGAATTTGCCTGTTCCCCCTGTGCTTGTGTGGGTTTATTTCCACACTCCAAACACATGCTGGTAGGTTAATTGGATACTGTCTAAATTAGCTCTAGTATGTACAGTATGTATGCATTCATGTGAGGTAGGGACCTTAGATTGTAAGCTCTTTGAGGGCATGGACTAATGTGAATGCATCGTATGTAAAGTGCTGCATAAATTGTCAGCACCATATTAATATCTGTAATAAATAATAAATAATGACCCATTTTCCTATACCCTAGTATCGCTCAAGGTTTTTTTTTTTTTTACTGATGGCATCTAACACTTTGCAAAGTCTTACTGCCATCTAGTGGTTGTTAATGATACTGACACTATTTGTTTAACATGTTTGCAAGTTTAAAACAGATGTGTTATTCTTACTAGTGACATGAACTATTATTTCAGTTACTGGTGGATTTTGGAGCGTTAAACCACTCATTGATAAGAACTTTAGTCACTGGAGAATAGCAGCAGATGAAACACACAAAGGTGTACAGGAACAACCTAAACTCAACAGGAATAGCATGGAGATCTCATTGCTGGAGTATTCAAGACATACAAGAAGCCAGTGGATGAATCTGCACGTCAGGCTCCAGCTACAACTAAAATATCACGTTAGGTGAATTATTTAATGTTGTGTTACTTGTACTGGTTATTGGGTAAACTGCAGGTCTGGAACTTGCACTGTCAGATGTTACAACAGCGGTCTAAGGCCGCGTACACACGCGGGGACTGTTCGCCCAACTTTGTCCGCTGAACAGTGTTTCGGCAAACAGTCCGCTCGTGTGTGGGCTTTCAGCGGACAGTTTCAGCGAACAGTCCGCTGAACAAGGTTTTTCGGAAATTCCAAAAAACTGTCCGCTGAAACCTTGTTTCAGCGAACAGTCCCCTCGTGTGTAGGCTTGTTCGTCAAACTAAGTTCCGCGCATGCTCAGAAAGGATTTACACGCCGAAAGTTATAATGCAGTGTATAGGACGTCGTATTTTTCGTCCCGTCGTACGTGCCGTTCACGTCATCGCGCACGGTTTCAGCAAACTGTTCGTCCGTCGTGTGTGGCCATGTCCGTCCATGCTAATTTTGAGCGGACTGTTTGCCGAAACTGTTTGACGGACAAAGTTGGGCGAACAGTCCCCGCGTGTGTACGCGGCCTAAGGGCTGATGCCAAATCAACTCAGAAGAAGATTGCAGCAAATTCTTGAACAACCCAAAGACAAACCAAAGCAAACCGAAAAGTTTTTAGAAAAAAAACTCAGAAAGAAGCCATTCTCGCTTAAAAGCATACTGCGCTTAATTAAAGTGTATCTATACCAAAAAATTTTTTAGTTCAGTTGATGGAATGGGTTAAAGGTTAGAACTACTATCAGGTTTTATTGATATTTTGGGCACTTTTAATGAGATTCCTCCACACTTTCTGTTCTGGGGACAACCTTTTACCAGACAGGAAGTGAGAGAAAGAGATAGATCGCAGAGGCTGACCATCCAATCATTAATGATGATCTGTCTGCAGAATGGCTGTCCACTCCCCCCGGTATGTTCTCATTTGTGATTGGCCACTTTTGGATCCTCTATAAAATATTATAGGTGGATATGGCACTGCAAAAATTATGGAATAAATGTGCACTGTACCAACATATTCGCAAAAAAATATCTATCTATCTATCTATATATCTATATATATATATATATATATATATATATATATATATATATTTCTATCAGGAATTACAGAAAGTGTTAAAAGTGCTCTAAAATCAATATATGCATATATGCTTGGAAAATGCAAAAATCGTTATGATATTTAAAGCGGAGGTCCACCCTAAAGTGGACCTTCCGCTCATCGGAACCCTCCCCCTCCGGCGCCATAATTGGCACCTTTCAGGGGGGAGGGGGGTGCAGGTACCTGTACAGTACAGGTATCTGCACCCACTTCCGGGATAGCTCTCTGCGGAAAGGGGCGTAGATTACGCCCCTTTCCGAAAGTCCCCCGCTGCCTGCTGGGAAACACACAGATCCTAGAGGCAGGGGGGACCGTCCTTATTGCGTAGCGCGACTCGCGCATGCGCAGTAGGGAACCGGGAAATGAAGCCGAAAGGCTCCACTTCCTGATTCCCATACCCAAGATGGCGGCGGCAGCACCCGAGAGACGATTGGGAGATCGACTTCGGGTGCCGACATCGCGGGCGCGCTGGACAGGTAAGTGTCACTATTTTAAAAGTCAGCAGCTGCAGTATTTGTGGCTGCTGGCTTTTAAAAAAAAAAAAAAAAAACGCGGAGTCCCGGCGGACTCCTGCTTTAAATAGTTAAAACAAATCCTAAATTCATATACAATAAAAAGTCCATAAGTGTATCAATCTGGTGAATAGCTGGTGACCAGTGCACACACACTGAAAGACAGTGAGTTAGTGTCTCCTCAGGTGCTCCCCCATCAGGTACTAACCCACCAGACAATTCTGCTCCCACAGGGATAATAAAGTATCTAGAAGGTATAAAGGTCTCCAGGAATGTCTCCTTCACTTCACAATCGCTGTAGGCTCAGGCAAGAGACAAATGGATAAAAGCAAACTCCATAGTGTAAATGGACACAGCCGATCACATGGTTAAAGAGCCACGGCTCCTTACAGAAATCGGGGTTGCGCCATTTTCTAGCAACACGGCATGGCCAGGGGCGCGTGATAGCGGCCGTTCTAGGACAAGAGCCACATTGCCCTGCCGTCATTTGACGGTGGGCAGGCGGCAAGTGGTTAAAGCACCTGTCACTAAATAAAACGGTTACCCTACAGTCCTGTTTACATTTGTGTTTGCTTCACTTCATTTAAAAAAAATCTTGGTGCTTCAAACATCTCCAAAGCCTATGGTAAAGCTCTCTAACAGCACCTGAAACTTTTGGGGGGCTTTTGGTCAGTGTTAGCTTTGCTTTGATTTTGAGGTATTGCAGGTATGAGAAATCCCAGGATGCACTGTGAAAACCAACAAGTGAACTGGAAAGACATCATCAGTAGTAACTTCTGGGTTCATGTGTAGGGATGGGCTGAACAGACCCCGAACTTTCGAGCACTGCAAATGTTCGGACCTGAATAACGAACCCCATTAAAGTCAATGGGACCCAAACATCAAAAATCCAAAGTGCCCATTTTGAAGGCTTATATGCAAGTAATTTGGCATACAATGGTTATAGGGGTCCGGGTCATGCCCTGGGGGACATGTATCAATAAAAAAAAAAAAGTTTGTGAAAAATGTCATTTTTAAATGAGCAGTGATTTTTTGATTTTTAAAGTGAAAGCATCAAAATGAAAAATTCCTTCCAATATAGTGCCTGGGGGGTCCCCTTAGTCTACCTGTAAAGTGGCAGATCTGTACCATGTCTAGAATCTGCTGCAGCAATAATTGCATTTATAAAGCCAAAAAAAATGAAATTTTCCCAGGCATGGCACATGTGTCAACTTTCCCAGTCTAAGCCCTTGCACACACGGTCGGAGAATCTGTCGGAATGTGTCCTATCGGACCGTGTTGTCGGATAATCCGACTGTGTGTGGTATGCATCGGACTGTTTCAGTCGGAATATCCGTCTGACCAAATTTTCCAACTTGCTGGAAATATTTTCCGACAAACTGCTCCGATCATTTGTAGAGAATTCCGATCGGACAAAGTGCCACGCATGCTCAGATCAAATTCCTACATCAAAGCTATTGGCTACTAGCCTGAACGTAGTCCCATCGTAACGAAATGACGTCATCACGTTCTGAAAGATCGGATTTTTCATCAACTTTGTCCGACCGTGTGTATGCAACAGTTTCGGACAAGATCCGACGGACAAAATCCGACGGATTTGGTTGTCGGAATCTCCGACCGTGTATACAAGGGCTAAGGGCAGACAGGAGGTTTGAGCTATTATTAGACACCACCATTCCTGGCTCCAGCTGGCGTGTTGTGAACCACATCTGGACCTGTACATGCAGAGCTGCAAGAATCTCTGCTCTGGTGTGGTTCCTGGCCCCTAAACACACCAGCTGAAGCACTGCATGGCACCTATTAGCCTGACTCTGGGAATAGCCCTTTGAACGCTTAGGGGATACATGATGTTCATAGGACAATTCTGCAGAGGAGGGCATGGAGGTGGTGAAGGATGAGGAGGGGGTAGAGCTCACAGGTCTGGCATCATCACCACCAGCTGTATGGGGGCACAACAAGCTGCAGCACCGAGTCCTGTCCTGCATCCTTTTGAGTTGCAAGCAGCGTTACCTATTGTGCTGTGAATGAAATATATTGTCCCTGCCCATGCTTTCTGGACCACGTTTCAGCAGTAAGGTGGATTTCATGGCTGACTGCCTTGCCCAGCAATACCAGAACATTCCCTTCCACGTGATGGTAGAGAGATGGAATGGACTTTCCCGAAAAGTAGCAGCAACTGGGAACCTGCCATTGTGGTACAGCACATTGTGTGAATTCACGGAAGGGGGCAGAATCAACCAGGCTGAAAGGCAGAAGTTGGAGAGCCAACAGCTTTGACAAGCTTGCATTCAGACGCTGGGCATGTGGGTGGCAGCGACTGTATTTTTTTTTTCCGCTGCAGCAGAGAAATTTGCCGGCTACAGTCTACAGCTAGTGGTGTTGCTGGCAGATGTGCTGCTAGGACCTGGCACACCCTGTGCTATACCATCATCCCTGTCAGTGGAGGCTGATGAAAGGTAATGGCTCGGTATCACAGGGGCAGACTGAAGTGGGTAAGGAGGAGGGACAGATTTGTGCCCCCTTTGTGTGGCTTTTAGGTGCTCTTGCCAACGGACTGAGTGGTTGGAGGTTAAAATCCTTCTTAGGCATGTGGTACCCAAATGGTTGGCTTTTTGGCAAGTTTGATGTGCCTGAGTTTGCAGATAGCAACAGTGCGATCTGCTGCAGATGTGCTGAAAAAGGCCCAGACAGCTGAGCTTTGGGAAGTGGGCCAGGAGATAACAGCTGTAGAATGTGATGGAATAGGGTGGCTTCTCTCTACTCTTTCTTGATGTTGGCCTCCTTGGGGTTGTGCCGCCTCACCTTCAGTTTCCTCCTCTGCTCTATCTGGCACCCAAGTCACATCAGTGACCTCATCATCATCAGCTCCTTCATCTTCATAATTTATGATTTCCACTTAAGATAATTTGGCAATACGCTGCGGCTTGGGGAACTTGAATTCCAATTTGTCTACCAGTGTTCCTCCCTCTCTCTAGGCTCATGTTCCTGTCATACTCAACCTCAGAAACAACATCTGAATCCAGCAATGGCAGGGCATCATCAAGGAGCAAGTGGCTGATGCTGTGGTCAAATAACTGAGCTGACTCCTCAACAGTGTTGGTCATCTTACTTTAAAAAAGTAATTAGTTAAGTTACAAATTACTTCTCCCAAAAAGTAAATTGCATTAGTAACTTGGTTACTACATTGGAAAAGTAATTAGTTACTCAGCAAATTAACTGTGACAGAGGTGGCAGTGGTGGTACTTGAGGGGGTGGCAGCGGTTGTACTTGAGGGGTGGCAGCGGTTGTACTTGAGGGGTGGCAGCGGTGGTACTTGAGGGGTGGTAGCGGTGGTACTTGGGGGGGGGGGGGTGGCAGTGGTGGTGGTGTACAGTACATGGGGGGATGGCAGCGGTGGTGTACTTGGGGGGGTGGAAGCGGTGTTGTACTTGGGGGGTGGCAGGCAGCGGTGGTACTTGGGGGGGGTGGCAGCAGTGGTGGTGCCATCCTCTCCCACCACCATCTCTGCCTCTTACTGATCCCATCCCCCACCACCACTGATCTCATCCCTACCCTATTCCCCCATCACCTCTGTTGTAGAAGTGATGGTAGGTGGGTAGGGATGGGATCAGTAAGAAGCAGAGGTGGTGGAGGACTTGGGATGGATCGATTGCAGTGCAATTCGAATCGTCAGACAGTCGCTTACTTGAATGCCTCCAGGGATGCCTTTCCTCATGGGGAGAGAGAGAGACCCTCCCCTTCACTCGATTGGTGTCAGCTGGTCAGCTGACTTCATTTTCCAGTGTGTTTCCAGACAGTCTCTTTGAGTCTCAGCCTCTTCTCAGCTCAGCGGGCGAAAGCCTCCCTCCCCGCGGCGGAACAAGCGGACAGGCGGTGCGGCCATGACGGGCCTCCCGGGTGGTAGATGTAATTGCGGTAACGCCACCCAAGTAATGGGAACTGCGTTACCATGAGGGAAAGAGTAATCAGTTGGATTACTTGTTACCCTCTAAAGTAACTGCGTTAAGTAACTCCATTTACTTTAACTGAGTTACTTACATCACTGCTCCTCAATGGCTGATGTTGGGGCTATGGTGGGAATAGATGTGGACAAGGAGGCAGAGTTATCCCCTCTGGTAACTGCAGGGGACTGCACACTTGTCTTTGCTTGTGTGACAGAGGATGAGGAAGGTTTAGTAAGCCAGTCCACCACCTCCTCTGCATGCTGTGGCTGGATAGCACGGGCAAACTCATTAAACAGAGGAAATGATGCCCTGCCTGAGGACTGACCACCTCATCCCCCTTGCCTGTGGACACATTTGTTGCTGGCCCCCTTACAGTGCCAAGGGAACGTCTGCCTTTCCTTGTTGTCCTCCCAGACATTATTGGGAGGGAGGGGGCGGTGCTTATAAGCAAAAGTAAAGAAGAAGTTGAAATCTGTATGTAGATGCACTTTAACCAGTTGCCGACCGCCGCACGACGATGTACGTCGATAGCATGGCACGGGCAGGCATATTGGCGTACATGTACGTCCCTTGCCTCCCGCGGGTCGGGGGCCCGATCGGGCCCCCGCCCGGTGCCTGCGGCGGTCGGTATTCGTGCGGGAGCGATCCCGGACGAGGGGACGGCCATTCGTTCATGGCCACCCCCTCGCGATCGCTCCCGACGAATAGGAATCCCCCGTGACATCACTTCCTCTCCTGTAATGTAAACACAGGAGAGGAAGTGATGTATTCTCTCCTCCGTGTCGGTATTTTTCGTTCCGACACGGAGGAGAGCGGATCGGTGAGTTGCACCAACACTCTACACATACAGTAGAACATGCCAGGCACACTCACACCCCCCCTTTACCCCCCGATCACCCCCCCAATTACCCCTGCCCCCCAGTCACAGTGACACCAATGTCATTTTTTTTTTTTTTTTTTTGCATTGGTGTCATTTGTGACTGTAATAACTGTTAGGGCAGTTAGAGTTAGCCCCCTTTAGTTCTAATGTACCCCCCTAACCCCCCCAATAAAGGTTTAACCCCGTGATCACCCCCCGTCGCCAGTGTCACTAAGGCTGGGTTCACATTGCAGCGGTTTATGAGAACGAATGTGATTCGCACCGCACTGCAGTGCAAATCACATCCGATCTCTGTGCGATTCGAGTTCAGCCATTCGCCGCACCCGCCGCACCCGCCACACCCGCCGCACCCACCGCAAATTCGCACGGGACCCTTTTTTTGGCCCGCAGCAGAATCGGATCGCATGGGTGTTCACACCATGCGATCCGAGTTTGCAGATCGCACTGCGATATGCGAACTGATCTGGGGGTGTCAGTAACATTTCACTGACACTCCCAGCAGTTCGCATAGGGCAGTGTGAACTGCCGCCGGGAGGCATGCGATGCGGGAACCCGCCGCGCATTCGTGGCGTTCCCGCATCGCTCCAGTGTGAACCCAGCCTAATAAGCGATCATTTTTCTGATCGCCGTATTAGTGTCACAGGTGACGCTAGTTAGGCAGGTAGGTATTTAGGTTCGCCGCAGCTTTTTATAGCGCCAGGGACCCCCATATACTACCGCATAAAGCCCCCTGATTGCCCCCTAGTTAACCCTTTCACCAGTGATCACCATATAACTGTTACAGGTGACGCTGGTTGGTTAGTTATTTTTTATAGTTTCAGGGCACCCGCCATTTATTACCTAATAAAGGTTTAACCCCCTGATCACCCGGCGGGTGTCATTTGTGACTAATAACTGTTAGGGCAGTTAGGGTTAGCCCCCTTTAGTTCTAAGGTACCCCCCTAACCCCCCCAATAAAGGTTTAACCCCGTGATCACCCCCCGTCGCCAGTGTCACTAAGGCTGGGTTCACATTGCAGCGGTTTATGAGAACGGATGTGATTCGCACCGCACTGCAGTGCAAATCACATCCGATCTCTGTGCGATTCGAGTTCAGCCATTCGCCGCACCCGCCGCACCCGCCACACCCGCCGCACCCGCCGCAAATTCGCACGGGACCCTTTTTTTGGCCCGCAGCAGAATCGGATCGCATGGGTGTTCACACCATGCGATCCGAGTTTGCAGATCGCACTGCGATATGCGAACTGATCTGGGGGTGTCAGTAACATTTCACTGACACTCCCAGCAGTTCGCATAGGGCAGTGTGAACTGCCGCCGGGAGGCATGCGATGCGGGAACCCGCCGCGCATTCGTGGCGTTCCCGCATCGCTCCAGTGTGAACCCAGCCTAATAAGCGATCGTTTTTCTGATCGCTGTATTAGTGTCACAGGTGACGCTAGTTAGGCAGGTAGGTATTTAGGTTCGCCGCAGCTTTTTATAGCGCCAGGGACCCCCATATACTACCGCATAAAGCCCCCTGATTGCCCCCTAGTTAACCCTTTCACCAGTGATCACCATATAACTGTTACAGGTGACGCTGGTTGGTTAGTTATTTTTTTATAGTTTCAGGGCACCCGCCATTTATTACCTAGTCTCACTAGTGTACCCCTAAATTTAGGGGTGTCTACTTTCCAAAATGGGGTCATTTGGGGGGGTTTGTGCCATCTTGGCATTTTATGGCCTTCAAAACTGTAACGCCCTTAGAAAGCCTGAAGGCGGTGCTTGGTTTTCGGGGCCCCGTACGCGGCTAGGCTCCCAAAAAGTCCCACATATGTGGTATCCCCGTACTCAGGAGAAGCAGCAGAATTTATTTTGGGGTGTCATTTCACATATGCCCATGGCATGCGTGAGCAATATATCATTTAGTGACAACTTTGTGAAAAAAAAAAAAAAAAAAAAAAGTTTGTAATTTTCCCGCAACTTGTGGCAAAATATAAAATATTCCATGGACTCAACATGCCTCTCAGCAAATAGCTTGGGGTGTCTACTTTCTAAAATGGGGTCATTTGTGGGGGTTTTGTGCCATCTTGGCATTTTATGGCCTTCAAAACTGTAATAGGTAGTGAGAAGTGAACTCAAAAATTTACGCCCTTAGAAAGCCTGAAGGCGGTGCTTGGTTTTCGGGGCCCCGTACGCGGCTAGGCTCCCAAAAAGTCCCACATATGTGGTATCCCCGTACTCAGGAGAAGCAGCAGAATTTATTTTGGGGTGTCATTTCACATATGCCCATGGCATGTGTGAGCAATATATCATTTAGTGACAACTTTGTGAAAAAAAAAAAAAAAAAAAAAAAGTTTGTAATTTTCCCGCAACTTGTGGCAAAATATAAAATATTCCATGAACTCAACATGCCTCTCAGCAAATAGCTTGGGGTGTCTACTTTCTAAAATGGGGTCATTTGTGGGGGTTTTGTGCCATCTTGGCATTTTATGGCCTTCAAAACTGTAATAGGTAGTGAGAAGTGAACTCAAAAATGTACGCCCTTAGAAAGCCTGAAGGCGGTGCTTGGTTTTCGGGGCCCCGTACGCGGCTAGGCTCCCAAAAAGTCCCACATATGTGGTATCCCCGTACTCAGGAGAAGCAGCAGAATTTATTTTGGGGTGTTATTTCACATACGCCCATAGCATGTGTGAGCAATATATCATTTAGTGACAACTTTGTGTAAAAAAAAAAAAAAATTTTTTTTTTTGTCATTATTCAATCGCTTGAGGCAAAAAAATAAAATATTCAATGGGCTCAACATGCCTCTTATCAATTTCCTTAGGGGGTCTACTTTCCAAAATGGGGTCATTTGGGGGGGTTTTGTACTGCCCTGCCATTTTAGCACCTCAAGAAATGAGATAGGCAGTCGTAAACTAAAAGCTGCGTAAATTGCAGAAAACGTACCTTAGTTTGTAGATGTGACAACTTTTGCGCAAACCAATAAATATACAATTATTGACTTTTTTTTTACCAAAGACATGTGGCTGAATACATTTTGGCCTAAATGTATGACTAAAATTGAGTTTATTGGATTTTTCTAATAACAAAAAGTAGAAAATATCATTTTTTTTCAAAATTTGCGGTCTTTTTACGTTTATATCGCAAAAAATAAAAATCGCAGAGGCAATCAAATACCATCAAAAGAAAGCTCTATTTGTGGGAAGAAAAGGACGCAAATTTTGTTTGGGTACAACATTGCATGACCGCGCAATTACCAGTTAAAGCAGCGCAGTGCCAAAGTGTAAAAAGACCTCTGGTCATTTACCAGCAAAATGGTCCGGTCTGAAAGTGGTTAATCAATGTAAAGAGGTGTTTGGTGCACTTTAATTTGAGTACTCACACTACACAGACACACTCCACTCCAATATACTACAATATAATGTGCCAAACGTACAGTGACGCACAGAACTATATGGCGTTAAACTGGCAGTAACGCACACAGAAGTAAATGGCTTTAAACTGGCAATAACACACGCAGAAGTATATGGTGTTAAACTGGCAGTAACGCACGCAAAACTATATGCTGTTAAAGTGTCAGTAACGCACACAGAAGTAGATGGTGTTAAACTGGCAGTAACGCAAGCAAAACTATATGGTGTTAAACTGGCAGTAACGCACACAGAAGTAAATGGCGTTAAACTGTCAGTAACGCACAAAGAAGTAAATGCCGTTAAACTGCCAGTAACACACGCAAAACTATATGGTGTTAAACTGGCAGTAAGGCACGCAAAATTATATGCCATTAAACTGGCAGTAATGCACACGTAAGTAAATGGTGTTAAACTAGCAGTAACGCAATCAAATAGACGGTGTTCAACCGTCACTACGCTGACGCTATATGAACTGTCCCTACTCTAGCTATAAACAAATGTAAAGATTACTGACACTCACACTAAACTACACTGAAACTACATGAGCTGTCGCTACTCTAGCTGCACACTGCAAAGCTGAATGATGGTCCTCCTCAGCTGCCACAGAGAAGAAGCGCAGAGCCGCTGAAGCTGTGGCACGCCACTTGACTGCACTGGTTGCTAGAATCACTGGCCGCCCGGCGCCTAGCAACCAGTGCCGTTAGAGCCACGGCCGACCCAGCATTCATTGCATGCCATGGCTGGAAAACAAGCTCTTTTTCACCCACCTCTGCCATCTTCAGACAGTGTGGCTCAGAGGGAGGGGAGCAAGCAGAGCGAGAGGAGCGTTTCTGAAAAGAGCTGCCTGATGGAGCCTGCCTGCCTTGCTGTGAGACTGTGAGTGACTGCACTGCACTGCACCTGACATGAACCTCGCCCTTACCCTGTAAGTAATTTGCTGTGCCCAAACGCAGCCACTGTGCCTAAAACGCAGCCACTGCGCCCATCAAATGCAGCCACTGTGCCCACCAAGCGCAGTCACTGTGCCCATTAAACACAGCCACTGTGTCCGTCAAAAACAGCCACTGTGCCAAACGCAGCCACTGTGCCCGTCAAACGCAGCCACTATGCCCGTCAAACGCAGCCACTGTGACAATCAAATGCAGTCACTGTGCCCATCAAATGCAGCCACTGTGGCCGTCAAACGCAGCCACTGTGCCCAAATGCAGCCACGGTGCCAGTCAAATGCTGCCACTGTGCCATAAAATGCAGCCACTGTGCCCATTAAACACAGAGGGGGGCTGTTTATGGGGGGGGCCATACCCCATTTTCTATGGGCCCTGTGATTTCTAGTTACGCCCCTGGCTGGGTTGTATGAGTAATGCAGCTTCTGGTCAAGTAGAGCCAGACTAAAATATGTATGACAGGCATTAAGGCTTGTTAAGCTCTCATAGAGGTTTTATGGCATAGCAATTTTACCATGGTACTTTATTAAGGCTAGGTTTACACTTCTGTGTGTGGCTGTGGGTGTGGGAATCCCAGTGATTCGTGCACCTGCAGTGAAAATGCACTGCTCTGCGAAAAAGAGCAGTGTTGCAATTCATTCTGAATAGCACCCCTACGCATGTAAAATCGCAGTGCGTGTGCAGGAACTACAGGGAAATCGCATGGTCAAAAAGACCATGCGATTTCCCTGTGGCGGAGTTTTTGAAAAGGTGCATGCACCATTTTTTCAGAGACGCAGGCACAGCAGCCCATTCATTTAAAAGGGCTTATCATGTACCTGGTAGCAGAGCCTGATAGGATGAGAAAGGCCTCTCTTACACCTCTGACTCGAGGTCCCTGATAGTGTAGACAGGAGGCGCAGGAGTGCAGAGTCGCACGAGTGCCAGATGGCTTCAGCGGGTAGACAGGTAGGCAGACAGCTGGTGCTGGTGACAGCAGGCAGGGTAGCAGGGTCAGGCAGGCTGGGTCATACACAGACTTGAAGGATCAGGTACAGGTCACAGACAGGAACATAGTCAGGAAGCGAACCGGGTCTGGAACCGATCAGTGGAACTGGAGCCAAAGGAGCAGACAGAAGAATGATCACTGGACAAGACGAGGCCAATGCAGGTGGAGTTCAGGGAATGATGAAGACAAGCCGGGTTTATAACTGGAAACAGGATACAGGTTCACGGGATGCCAGATACACATGAGGCTGAAGATAAGGCAGCACTGAATCTGAACACTGGCTGGGTTTAAATAGTCTGTTTTGCGCCAGCGTCTGTCACAGGCGCACGCAAGTGTTGGTGCACAAGGGGATGTGTGACGGCTTGTGTTTGTGTGCGAGTTCGTGCGTGCTCATATCTATTAGCCAGTGCACAATTCTTACGCGCACGAAAGAATTTTTTTTTAGCTTGTGCCCAAGGGTTCTTCCAGAGGGATTATTGTGTTTGTTGGTATGTGCATCCTGACAGGGCTGCTGTGCCCATGCAAAAGTCTATGGTTTAACGCTGTTTTGATGGATATATGTGCTTGATCTTGCCAGATTTCTACCAATGGGTTTATTGATACTAGTGCAAGAATTCACCCAAGCTCTACCACAATAAAAGGATGATGGGCTGTGTATCCAACATGAATCTATAGAAATGAAAAGCAGGCACACAATCAGTCCTTCTTATGAAATGTTATTTTGCACTGAGGTAATTACAACATCTTTGAAATTCCTCATAGGTTGATATGAAGAAGGCTTAGGCCGAAACGCGTTAGCTTTAAAGATGTTGTAGCTGCTTCAGTGCAAAATAAAATTTCAAAAAGAGCGATCATGTGCCCACTTTTATGGGTTTATTGACACTAGGCCTGTGCCCTGTCACAGATTATATGGCTAGAATGTTGAAATGTGATTTACAATAGCCTATTTCATGTCTGAAGCTGGTCATATTTTAGTGGGGATTTCATGAGATGTGTGTCACAATCACACACAAGATTTTAAAATGAAATCCTTGTTCAAAGGCGCACTTGAGGCCAGGCTGAATATTCCAGCATCAAGAATCACCAGATTCATCCAGCCAGAATCACCGGTGTTTACGTTTAGCTGTAAACTCTCTGCCCGTGTCAATAAATGACAATGATATATCCATGGCTGACCACGGGTAAACGCACACGCAGCAGTTCCCTGTGATTAGAGGTAAATATTAGGACAAATGGATGCAGGCAGATAAATTCAGGCAACAACACCCATCCCTAACCATGGGTTGTATAAATACATGAAAACAGCATTGGCTTGTAATAATAATAATAGCCTTCTAATTGTTTGTACAGGCTGATTGGCTGCCACTGTTCGCATGTCATCCCAGCTGTTTGTTATCACTGGAATCCAGTGTATGCACACAATCACCTGTGTCCTGACTCCTCATAACCTGACGCTGACATTTTGGAGAAAAGAGGGTGCACTGTGTTCAGTACCACCCCATTCTCATTACTCATTTTAAGTGAGTTAATCAGACCTAATTATTGTCAAACCTGCTCTTCCATTCATTAGGCAGTCAGTTGGTCAGTGAAACTCTCTCAGAAAACCTGCATTTACAACTAGTGTATTGATATAATGCATTAATAATTGCTATTAATCTATTGTTGTTTTTATTTAGCATTTTTTATGTTTGTGAGCCTGTTCCCACTGCGTTGCTGTAGTGCTCAGCTAAGCACAGAAAGAGTGGAATGGCATGGGCTGCACTCCAGGGGATGCAGGGAGTGTGGTCTGGCACCGCCCGTTGGCTTGTTGGTAGAGGGGCGGGGTGCTGATGTTCCATGGCCATTTAAGAGCTGACCTGACACTGGTTGGATTCAGCTCTGAGGAAGGGGGCATCACCCCCAAAACGTGTTTGATTTTCCATCTGAATATTTTGCTATGGGACCTACTGCCCAAGGCTGAAGAATATGAGTTGCAAGCCTGTTGATCTTTTGTGTTTGTGAGTATCCATTTGCTATTTGGAATTTAATAAATTGTATTGTGGTAATGCACAAGAAGTTGCGCCCTCTTGTGTGTTTTTTGTAGTGTATTCAAATATATATGTAGCACCCTCTACCTCAGGTAGGATGTGTTGAAGTTGTTGTTTTGTTTTTACAGCCAGTGCAGGTAAATTTAGGCAGGCTTAGCTGTGATTTGGGCCTGTTTGTTTTGATCTGGGGGCTGGGAGTGGTTTTGAGAGTAGCAGCAGGTGACTGAAATGTACTTCATCTCTCTGGCGCCTCTTCTGTTTCTGTTTCTGGAAGGTTCTGGAAAAGAGGCAGAGCAGAGGGTTGGAGTGGCATGGAGTGTATCTGGGAGCCCCGACCAATCCCCAACTAGGATTGGCAGGGGGCAGGCCTCCTATATATACTCATAGTCAGCCTGCTGTGGGAGGAATTTTCAGGTGGAAGAACTGAGTGATGGAGTGTTAGGCTGTCCTGGCCAAGTGGGAGCCCCCTTTCTGGGGGGGGGGGGGGGGGGGGTGTGACTCTTGGTTTGGAGCTAGGAAGGAACCCCTTTATACAAAAGCTATCTTGGGTGTCCTGAATAGTGATGGACGAACTTCCGACGGGACGTTTCGCGAACGCGAAACGCGAACGGACACAAACGTTCGCGAAAACGACCGTTCGCCGCGGGCTCCATTGACTTCAATGGGAGGCGAATTTCGCAAACCTTTAGGTCGAATTTGCGGCCACGGGGTAATTATTAGGGGGTAGCACGTAGTCCCACCACCTGGACAATAGCATAATACATGTATGAGGTGAATTTGGGATCGATAACTACAAGCATTTTTTTTTTATTTGGGAAATTGTTCTGACAATTCAGGACTATGGAGCTAATGAAGGCAATGGAGGAGAGGGAAGGTCAGGGACCAGGGTAGGCAAACAAGAGGGTGCAGGAGATACAGAGCACTGACAGCAGCACCGTAATACAGAGCACTGACATCAGCACCGTGACATACAGCGCTGACAGCAGCTCCGTGACATACAGCGCTGACAGCAGCTCCGTGACATACAGCGCTGACAGCAGCTCCGTGACATACAGCGCTGACAGCAGCTCCGTGACATACAGCGCTGACAGCAGCTCCGTGACATACAGCGCTGACAGCAGCTCCGTGACATACAGCGCTGACAGCAGCACCGTGACATACAGCGCTGACAGCAGCTCCGTGACATACAGCGCTGACAGCAGCTCCGTGACATACAGCGCTGACAGCAGCTCCGTGACATACAGCACTGACAGCAGCTCCGTGACATACAGCGCTGACAGCAGCTCCGTGACATACAGCGCTGACAGCAGCACCGTGACATACAGCGCTGACAGCAGCTCCGTGACATACAGCGCTGACAGCAGCTCCGTGACATACAGCGCTGACAGCAGCTCCGTGACATACAGCGCTGACAGCAGCTCCGTGACATACAGCGCTGACAGCAGCTCCGTGACATACAGCGCTGACAGCAGCTCCGTGACATACAGCGCTGACAGCAGCTCCGTGACATACAGCGCTGACAGCAGCTCCGTGACATACAGCGCTGACAGCAGCTCCGTGACATACAGCGCTGACAGCAGCTCCGTGACATACAGCGCTGACAGCAGCTCCGTGACATACAGCGCTGACAGCAGCTCCGTGACATACAGCGCTGACAGCAGCACCGTAAGCAGCCCCAGGAGGAAGTCAGCACAGCACAGGGATGGTGTGATCCCCTCATAATAAGAACCCCCAGGAGGAAGTCAGCACAGCACAGGGATGGTGGGAGCCCCTCATAATAAGAACACCCAGGAGGAAGTCAGCACAGCACAGGGATGGTGGGAACCCCTCATAATAAGCAGCCCCAGTAGAAATATGACACCGCTCAACCTCTTCAAAGAGGAGGGTAGGGGCATATAGTACGGTGTGCTTTTTTGGGTCAGGGAAGTGAGCCAAATGAATTAAGAAGGTCTGTGTGCTTGATTCCAAAAATTGTTTATAGACATATACATGGTCTACTGATCACATGTGTTGAATTCCTCCGAGATCCATGCCTCATTCATTTTTAGAAATGTGAGGTAGTTAACACTGTGGTGAGCTAGGCGAGTACGCTTATCGGTCACAATCCCCCCTGCTGCGCTGAACGTCCTTTCGGACAGGACACTGGATGAGGGGCAAGCCAACAGTTCGATTGCAAATTGGGCAAGCTCTGGCCAGAGGTCAAGCCTGCCCACCCAGTAGTCTAGGGGTTCATCACTCCTCAGAGCGTCCACATCGGCCGTTAACCCAATGTAGTCGGACACCTGACGGTCTAGGCGTTCCCTGATGCTGGATCCGGATGACACCTGTCGATGGGTCGGCTGAAAGAATGACCTCATATCCGAAGTCACCAACACATCTTCAAACCGGCCTCTTCTTGCAGGCGCTGTTGGATTGGTACCCGCAAATCCTTCTCTGGGAGTGGGAATTGCTCCTCTGCCAGCGCACGCAAAAGCAGAATGCAGCATTTCTCGAAGCAAGGCCTGGAAGTGCTGCATTCTGACAGCCCTCTGCGACGGCGGTAACATTTCCGCCATTTTGTGTTTGTACCGGGGGTCTAAGTACGTTGCCACCCAGTACTGGTCCTTGACCCTCATGCTTTTTATACGGGGGTCCCTATTAAAACACTGGAGCATGAAGGCCCCCATTTGCACTAAAGTGGAAGCGGTGTGGTGGCCTGGCTCCTGCTCATCATCCAGGATAATGTCGTCCTCTTCATTCTCCTCTCCCCATCCTCGCACAACAGGGATCCCAGAAAGGTTTAAAGCATGCTCTTCTTGCTCCTGCTCATCCGCCCCGGCACCATCCTCCTCTGACTCCTCATCAGACTCCTGTTGTTGACTTGTCTCAGATAGAGTAGCCCCCCCTGGGAATTCATCCAGCATTGCGACTTCCTCATCTTCCCGCTCCTGCTCCTCCACAGCCTGATCAATGACACGACGCAATGCACGCTCCAGAAAGAAGGCATAAGGTACCATGTCACTGATGGCGCCATGGCTGCGACTGACCAGTTTGGTGATCTCCTCAAATGGCCGCAGAAGTCTGCATGTGTCGCGCATGAGCAGCCACTGGCGCGGTGAAAAAAAACCCACCTCCCCAGAACCGTTTCTTTCGCAGAGTTCATACAGGTAGACGTTAACTGCACGTTTCTGCTGGAGCAGCCTATCAAGCATATAGAAGGTTGAGTTCCATCGCGTCGGGCAATCGCAAATAAGACGTCTGACCGGCAGATGGTGTCGCCGCTGAATGTCAGCAAGGCGAGCCATGGCCGTGTAAGATCTTCTGAAATGGGCCGAGATTTTCCTTGCCTGCCGCAAGATGTCCTGGACCCCAGGGTATTTGACAAGGAATCGCTGCACGACCAAGTTTAAGACGTGTGCCATGCACGGCACGTGCGTGATTTTGCCCTGTTTCAATGCGCTAAGCAGATTGGCACCGTTGTCACACACCACTTTACCAACTGTCAAATTGAGCGGTGTTAGCCACTCATCTGCCTGTGAACGCAAAGCTGAAAGGAGTGCCGGGCCAGTGTGGCTCTTTGCTTCCAGGCACAACAGACGCAGCACGGCATGGCAACGTCTCACCTGGCATGTGGAATAGGTTCTGGGGAGCTTGGGCGGTGCAGTGGAAGAGACGCTAGCAGCGGAAAAGGAGGAGGCAGCTGAGGAGGAGAGGGAGGAGGATGGAGTAGGAGGAGGAGAAGAAGAGTCAGGCCTGCATGCAATCCGTGGCGGTAAAACCAAATCTACACGGGTGCCACGGGTTACATGCTTGACGGCCGTCAGAAGGTTCACCCAGTGGGCAGTAAAACTGATATACCTTCCCTGCCCGTGTTTGCTAGACCACGTGTCTGTGGTCAGATGTATCTTGGCACCGACACTGTGTGCCAGAGATACATTCACTTGCCGCTGAACATGGCCATATAGCTCTGGGATGCCCTTCTCTGAGAAATACTTCCTTCCTGGGACCTTCCATTGTGGTGTTCCAATGGCCACAAATTTGCGAAAGGCCTCCGAGTCCACCAGTTTATATGGCAGTAGTTGGCGGGCTATGAGTTCTGACAAGCCAGCCGCCAACCGTTGGGCAAGAGGGTTATCCGGCGTCATCATTTTTTTACGCTCAAACATTAGGCCCACGGAAGCCTGCCTTTTTGCAGAAAAATGTGAGCTTGGCGTGATGGAAGGTGGAGTGGAGGACAATTGTGAGGAGAGAGGAGAAGGAGAAGTAGAAGACGAGGCTGGACGGTGAGAGCCTGCAGTGTGGCTTTGTGTGTTCCGTTGCTCCCACTGGGCTCGGTGATGGCTGCTCATGTGCCTTCTTAAGGCGGTCGTCCCTAGGTGAGTATTGGGCTTACCGCGACTAACGCGTTGACTGCAAAGATTGCAGATGGCAACGCTATTGTCAGCAGCGGACACGTTAAAAAAAGCCCACACTGCGGAGCCATGTGCCGGTGTCCTGGGAGCGCCAGATGTGACCGTACATGGTCGATGACTCGCTCCTGATACATTTGCAGTCTGCTTTGTCCCTGCTGTGCAATGTAAGTCATTGCTGCTTCTCCTCCCTATCTGCTGGTCCATATCTCCCTCTGAACTCCCCTCCTCTTCCTCTCTTGTGGGCACCCACGTGACATCACTAGACACGTCATCATCAACGTCACCTTCCCCACCGCTATAAGTAGAGTAGGCAGCAACACCGGGGACCAACCTCCTCCTTGGGCTGATCTGGGTACTGGCGTCAGACTGCTGAGTAGCGCTTGTTGCTACCTCCTCTTCCTGATCCAATACCAAGAGTGGCTGCGCATCAGAAATGTCCTCTTGATATGGATCGGAAAATAATTCCAGTGACTCAAGCGGAAGGTATGTGGTGGTGGTGGTGGTGGTCGTGTTGTTGGTGGTAGTGTCTTTGGGGGTGCACATAGCAGAGAGTGAAGAAGAGGGTGCAGATCGAGAGGATGAGGAGGGTGCAGAAGAGTAAGGCTGAGCGAGCCACTCAACCAAGTCTGGTGCATCCTTTAAAGTAATTGAACGCACCTTCTGCAACTTCCCACTTTGGCTCAAGCCTGTTGCTCCTGCCCTACCCCTACCACCCCTGCGGAAGGGCCTGCCTCTTCCTCTGCATGTCATTTTTTAAATGACCCTGTGACAAAACTCTTAGTCCCTATACCGCTGAAGGACTGCTGCAGTATAGGTGAGCGGTCAGCAGTGGTGCACGTCAACCCTATCTATTGTGGACCTATAGCGGTCCTTACAGAACAGCAGACTGTACCGCACTCAAGCCTATGTACCGTAGCACCCTATACCAAGTTACCAGTCCTTATAAGAACTTTTGTGGACCAAGCAGGTTGTGTGTTAGTGTTTAGCAGACTGTGCGTCAGTCCCTATACCGCTGAAGGACTGCTGCAGTATAGGGCAGCGGTCAGCAGTAGTGCACGGCAACCCTATGTATTGTGGACCGATAGCGGTCCTTACAGAACAGCAGACTGTAACGCACTCAGGCCTATGTACCGTAGCACCCTATACCAAGTTACCAGTCCTTATAAGAACTTTTGTGGACCAAGCAGGTTGTGTGTTAGTGATTAGCAGACTGTACGTCAGTCCCTATACCAATGAAGGACTGCTGCAGTATAGGGCAGCGGTCAGCAGTAGTGCACGGCAACCCTATGTATTGTGGACCGATAGCGGTCCTTACAGAACAGCAGACTGTAACGCACTCAGGCCTATGTACCGTAGCACCCTATACCAAGTTACCAGTCCTTATAAGAACTTTTGTGGACCAAGCAGGTTGTGTGTTAGTGATTAGCAGACTGTACGTCAGTCCCTATACCAATGAAGGACTGCTGCAGTATAGGGCAGCGGTCAGCAGTAGTGCACGGCAACCCTATGTATTGTGGACCGATAGCGGTCCTTACAGAACAGCAGACTGTAACGCACTCAGGCCTATGTACCGTAGCACCCTATACCAAGTTACCAGTCCTTATAAGAACTTTTGTGGACCAAGCAGGTTGTGTGTTAGTGTTTAGCAGACTGTGCGTCAGTCCCTATACCGCTGAAGGACTGCTGCAGTATAGGGCAGCGGTCAGCAGTAGTGCACGGCAACCCTATGTATTGTGGACCGATAGCGGTCCTTACAGAACAGCAGACTGTACTGCACTCAGGCCTATGTACCGTAGCACCCTATACCAAGTTACCAGTCCTTATAAAAACTTTTGTGGACCAAGCAGGTTGTGTGTTAGTGTTTAGCAGACTGTGCGTCAGTCCCTATACCGCTGAAGGACTGCTGCAGTATAGGGCAGCGGTCAGCAGTAGTGCACGGCAACCCTATGTATTGTGGACCGATAGCGGTCCTTACAGAACAGCAGACTGTAACGCACTCAGGCCTATGTACCGTAGCACCCTATACCAAGTTACCAGTCCTTATAAGAACTTTTGTGGACCAAGCAGGTTGTGTGTTAGTGATTAGCAGACTGTACGTCAGTCCCTATACCAATGAAGGACTGCTGCAGTATAGGGCAGCGGTCAGCAGTAGTGCACGGCAACCCTATGTATTGTGGACCGATAGCGGTCCTTACAGAACAGCAGACTGTAACGCACTCAGGCCTATGTACCGTAGCACCCTATACCAAGTTACCAGTCCTTATAAGAACTTTTGTGGACCAAGCAGGTTGTGTGTTAGTGATTAGCAGACTGTACGTCAGTCCCTATACCAATGAAGGACTGCTGCAGTATAGGGCAGCGGTCAGCAGTAGTGCACGGCAACCCTATGTATTGTGGACCGATAGCGGTCCTTACAGAACAGCAGACTGTAACGCACTCAGGCCTATGTACCGTAGCACCCTATACCAAGTTACCAGTCCTTATAAGAACTTTTGTGGAACAAGCAGGTTGTGTGTTAGTGATTAGCAGACTGTACGTCAGTCCCTATACCGCTGAAGGACTGCTGCAGTATAGGTGAGCGGTCAGCAGTGGTGCACGTCAACCCTATCTATTGTGGACCGATAGCGGTCCTTACAGAACAGCAGACTGTACCGCACTCAAGCCTATGTACCGTAGCACCCTATACCAAGTTACCAGTCCTTATAAGAACTTTTGTGGACCAAGCAGGTTGTGTGTTAGTGATTAGCAGACTGTACGTCAGTCCCTATACCAATGAAGGACTGCTGCAGTATAGGGCAGCGGTCAGCAGTAGTGCACGGCAACCCTATGTATTGTGGACCGATAGCGGTCCTTACAGAACAGCAGACTGTACTGCACTCAGGCCTATGTACCGTAGCACCCTATACCAAGTTACCAGTCCTTATAAAAACTTTTGTGGACCAAGCAGGTTGTGTGTTAGTGTTTAGCAGACTGTGCGTCAGTCCCTATACCGCTGAAGGACTGCTGCAGTATAGGGCAGCGGTCAGCAGTAGTGCACGGCAACCCTATGTATTGTGGACCGATAGCGGTCCTTACAGAACAGCAGACTGTAACGCACTCAGGCCTATGTACCGTAGCACCCTATACCAAGTTACCAGTCCTTATAAGAACTTTTGTGGACCAAGCAGGTTGTGTGTTAGTGATTAGCAGACTGTACGTCAGTCCCTATACCAATGAAGGACTGCTGCAGTATAGGGCAGCGGTCAGCAGTAGTGCACGGCAACCCTATGTATTGTGGACCGATAGCGGTCCTTACAGAACAGCAGACTGTAACGCACTCAGGCCTATGTACCGTAGCACCCTATACCAAGTTACCAGTCCTTATAAGAACTTTTGTGGACCAAGCAGGTTGTGTGTTAGTGATTAGCAGACTGTACGTCAGTCCCTATACCAATGAAGGACTGCTGCAGTATAGGGCAGCGGTCAGCAGTAGTGCACGGCAACCCTATGTATTGTGGACCGATAGCGGTCCTTACAGAACAGCAGACTGTAACGCACTCAGGCCTATGTACCGTAGCACCCTATACCAAGTTACCAGTCCTTATAAGAACTTTTGTGGACCAAGCAGGTTGTGTGTTAGTGATTAGCAGACTGTACGTCAGTCCCTATACCAATGAAGGACTGCTGCAGTATAGGGCAGCGGTCAGCAGTAGTGCACGGCAACCCTATGTATTGTGGACCGATAGCGGTCCTTACAGAACAGCAGACTGTAACGCACTCAGGCCTATGTACCGTAGCACCCTATACCAAGTTACCAGTCCTTATAAGAACTTTTGTGGAACAAGCAGGTTGTGTGTTAGTGATTAGCAGACTGTACGTCAGTCCCTATACCGCTGAAGGACTGCTGCAGTATAGGTGAGCGGTCAGCAGTGGTGCACGTCAACCCTATCTATTGTGGACCGATAGCGGTCCTTACAGAACAGCAGACTGTACCGCACTCAAGCCTATGTACCGTAGCACCCTATACCAAGTTACCAGTCCTTATAAGAACTTTTGTGGACCAAGCAGGTTGTGTGTTAGTGATTAGCAGACTGTACGTCAGTCCCTATACCAATGAAGGACTGCTGCAGTATAGGGCAGCGGTCAGCAGTAGTGCACGGCAACCCTATGTATTGTGGACCGATAGCGGTCCTTACAGAACAGCAGACTGTACTGCACTCAGGCCTATGTACCGTAGCACCCTATACCAAGTTACCAGTCCTTATAAAAACTTTTGTGGACCAAGCAGGTTGTGTGTTAGTGTTTAGCAGACTGTGCGTCAGTCCCTATACCGCTGAAGGACTGCTGCAGTATAGGGCAGCGGTCAGCAGTAGTGCACGGCAACCCTATGTATTGTGGACCGATAGCGGTCCTTACAGAACAGCAGACTGTAACGCACTCAGGCCTATGTACCGTAGCACCCTATACCAAGTTACCAGTCCTTATAAGAACTTTTGTGGACCAAGCAGGTTGTGTGTTAGTGATTAGCAGACTGTACGTCAGTCCCTATACCAATGAAGGACTGCTGCAGTATAGGGCAGCGGTCAGCAGTAGTGCACGGCAACCCTATGTATTGTGGACCGATAGCGGTCCTTACAGAACAGCAGACTGTAACGCACTCAGGCCTATGTACCGTAGCACCCTATACCAAGTTACCAGTCCTTATAAGAACTTTTGTGGACCAAGCAGGTTGTGTGTTAGTGATTAGCAGACTGTACGTCAGTCCCTATACCAATGAAGGACTGCTGCAGTATAGGGCAGCGGTCAGCAGTAGTGCACGGCAACCCTATGTATTGTGGACCGATAGCGGTCCTTACAGAACAGCAGACTGTACTGCACTCAGGCCTATGTACCGTAGCACCCTATACCAAGTTACCAGTCCTTATAAAAACTTTTGTGGACCAAGCAGGTTGTGTGTTAGTGTTTAGCAGACTGTGCGTCAGTCCCTATACCGCTGAAGGACTGCTGCAGTATAGGGCAGCGGTCAGCAGTAGTGCACGGCAACCCTATGTATTGTGGACCGATAGCGGTCCTTACAGAACAGCAGACTGTAACGCACTCAGGCCTATGTACCGTAGCACCCTATACCAAGTTACCAGTCCTTATAAGAACTTTTGTGGACCAAGCAGGTTGTGTGTTAGTGATTAGCAGACTGTACGTCAGTCCCTATACCAATGAAGGACTGCTGCAGTATAGGGCAGCGGTCAGCAGTAGTGCACGGCAACCCTATGTATTGTGGACCGATAGCGGTCCTTACAGAACAGCAGACTGTACTGCACTCAGGCCTATGTACCGTAGCACCCTATACCAAGTTACCAGTCCTTATAAGAACTTTTGTGGACCAAGCAGGTTGTGTGTTAGTGATTAGCAGACTGTACGTCAGTCCCTATACCAATGAAGGACTGCTGCAGTATAGGGCAGCGGTCAGCAGTAGTGCACGGCAACCCTATGTATTGTGGACCGATAGCGGTCCTTACAGAACAGCAGACTGTACTGCACTCAGGCCTATGTACCGTAGCACCCTATACCAAGTTACCAGTCCTTATAAGAACTTTTGTGGACCAAGCAGGTTGTGTATTAGTGTTTAGCAGACTGTGCGTCAGTCCCTATACCGCTGAAGGACTGCTGCAGTATAGGGCAGCGGTCAGCAGTAGTGCACGGCAACCCTATGTATTGTGGACCGATAGCGGTCCTTACAGAACAGCAGACTGTACCGCACCCAAGCCTATGTACCGTAGCACCCTAGACAGACCAAGTTACCAGTCCTGATAAAGAGCTTTGTGGAACAAGTGAGTTGTGAATGATTAGCAGACTGCAGCAGAAGGGCAGCAGTCAAGTATAATATTCTTTCTATATTTGGAAGAAAGAATATTATACGTGTACAAGCCTATTACCGTACCACTGATACCAGTCCTGAAAAGAACCTTTGTGGAACTAATAGTAACAGCAAGTCTTTAAAATTATCCTCACTGCCTGACACACTGCTTCCTGCCTGTCCCTATACAAATTGGCAAAAAAGAGTAGGCTGGAACGATTAGCTGGAACAGCTCTTTTGTGGACCTGATAGTAACAGCTAATGATGATGATGATGATGATGATGAAGAAAGACTAATCTGGCTGAGCTGTCCCTAAAATAGCAGCATACAGCGCTCTGTCCCTTTATCTAAACTGACAAAAGAAACTCAGGCTGCTGACCTAACACCTATACCAGTCCTGAAAAGAACTTTTGTGTACCAAATAGCTAGCGTTTTCTCTGTCCCTACTCCACACAGGATCCTTTCCCTACAGTGACAGAAGAAAGAATGTAAAATGGCCACCGGATCGGGTGTATTTATAGGTTAGGGGGAATGTCCAAGTGTCCATGAGCTGTCATGTCTCAATTGGTTGTCCTGTAACACATGATAAACGTGTCACGAAAGGTTAAAGTTCTTGTATACATTAAACACGTAAGTCCGCCGGGGCGAACGACGGAAAAAGGCGTTCGAACCCGCGGACGGCGAAAGTCGGAAATTCGCCGCGAAACGACCGCCGGGCGAACCGTTCGGCCATCACTAGTCCTGAACAGGAGCAGGAAGAGGACAGCAGGGAGCATTGCCAGGCAAGTCACTAGTAGGGATCCATTCCGGGGTCGGTGAGTGACAGGCACAGTTTGGAGATCTAGGAGAGACATGCCAGGATTGGATGTGAAGCCAGAGAGACTGTGATGTCACTGAGGTTTGAGTCAAGTTGCTGTGGCCAGGAGGGTTGGCAAGTACTTTTTTTAATCGCTATTGGTTGCTACACCAAAGGGATAATGTGAAAATAAAATTCTGTGCAGCACTCAAAAATTCATAATGATACAAATTCATATATAGGAAAAATCCAATGCATGATGTGAAATAACCACAATAATACAAAAATGAAGACAGTGAAACGTGAAGTGAAATTCACAACCAAACTAAAGTCCGTATTCCATCATATAGAGGTTATTAACCCGTAAATACAAAAGTTCATGGGCAGACAGTGAAAAAGAACTCTATAGCAGAAAAGTATATTCCATGTGCCATCAGTGTTGGAGTGAAAACACAACAATGAAACCACCACTGGTTGTGTGAAGGCTTACCGGAGTGTAGGGACTCAAATGGGCATATGCACAATCAGTCAGCAGGGCATGTGGTGTAAACACCAGTGTATGGGACCTCCACATCTGGGCTCCAGATCAGCATTGAAGATGGTCCAATTATTCAGGAAATATCTCAGAGAAGCAGTCCTCAGAAGCAGCCAACATGTCAGACCAAATCCTCTCACGTGCTCAAATTAGTGTAACCAAAAAAGAAAATATTCTATAGTGTGAATCAATATAGACAATAGAAAATGTATTAAAATTGAGAAAACTCACATTTGGTATTTAGCTCAAGTACTTGAAAATATAAGAATTGGGTAACGCAATAGCATCGGTAGGGCTCAGGGGTAGAGGTCGACCGATATGGGTTTTTCTCTGGCCGATGCCGATATTTAGAAACCATGGCGGCCGATAGCCGATATATGATGCCGATTTTTTTGGGCCGATATGTTAGGCCGATTTTATTTTATTTATTTATTTTTTTCCTTTTTTATTATTATTTTTTTTTTTAATCCCCCTTGATCTAACACACCTTTCCCACTGGGGCATTTTTCAGGCGCTTTTGGGCTAAAAATAGCGCCTGTAAAGTGCCTGCAAAATGGCTCCCCTGCAGTCTGTGTGAAAGACAGAGTGCTTTCACACTGAGGCGATGCGCTGGCAGGGTCTTAAAAAAAAAGTCCTGCAAGCAGCACGTTTGGAGTGGTGTATACCGCTCCTCCACCACTCCTGCCCATTGATATGAATGGGCACCACTGCCGAAGCGCATGCAATGCGATTTGGCAGCAGTGCTTCATGGGCGCATTTAACCTCTTCCTTGGCCGCTAGCTGGGTTATATGTGCCCCACTAGCAGCCAAATAGCACCGCTAAAATGATGGTAAAGAGCCGCTAAAACTTGCGTTTTACCATCAACGCCTGCCCGCTCCAGTGTGAAAGCAGCCTTCATAAGTGATACAGAAAATTTCTTACATTTAAACATTTATTAAACAAAACAAACCTCCAATCAGTTTACTTGTATGTATGATTTAGATTAAAAAAAATAAAAAAACCTATATATTAAATAAAAACAGGTAGTCAAAACTTTTGGACGAAAAAAAAAAAAAATGGGCTAACTTTACTGTTTTTATTTTATTTTTATTTTTTAAATAGTGTATTTTTTTCCCAAAAAAATGCATTTGAAAGACCTCTGTGCAAATGCCGTGTGACATAAAATATTGCAACAACCGCTATTTTATTCCCTAGGATCTCTGCTAAAAAATATATATAATTTTTGGGGGGGTCTAAGTGATTTTCTGGCAGAAAATACAGGATTTTTACTTGTAAGCAACAAGTGTCAGAAAAGATTTAGTCTTTAAATGGTTAAACTGAGAACTTCTACACACAGAGATGACTTCATTCATTCAAGTGTAAACATTGTATCTTTCTGTTCTTTTCTTGGCAGCCTGCCCAGAGAGGAGGAAGACGTTTCTATGGCAACTTACACTGACTTCTATTACAGAAGTCATTTCAAAGTCCCGCTGTAGTTCTAAATCGGCTTTTTATCAGCACAATCGGCCGATGCCGATTATTTAAAAAACGGCAAATATCGGCCGATATATTGGTCGACCTCTACTCGGGGGAAGTGTAAATGATCAAATTCAGCTGCTTAGCTTTACAATTCCCATGGTGCACACACAGGAGGAGAGGAGCAGGAGGAAAAGGAGCAGACCAGCTCTCTCCTCTCCCATCCGTGTGAGGGAGGAGGGAGGGGAAACTGTCAGTACAGGCTCTGGGCTGTATGAGAGAGAAGCTCTTAGCTCAGAGCCCTGCTAAGGTGGCATTGTTAGCCAGCAATGATAGGTGGCAGTAATGAATACTGATAGGTGGCATGGACGAGCACTGATAGGCAGCACTAAAAGGCAGCATTGCACTGATAATCATGGTACAGATCATCAGTTTACCACCTCACTACTGGGCACTTTCACACCCTTCGTGCCTAAGCCATTTTTCAGCTTTCACGTTGTCACACTTTGAATGACAATTGCGCGGTTATGCTACACTGTAACTATGTGTCACTACTTTATTATTTTCTTCACACAAATAGAGCTTTATTTTGGTGGTATTTAATCACTTCTGTTTATTTATTTTTCCTAAAAAAGAAAAATGAGAATTTTGAAAAAAAAAAAAAAGTTCTTCTTAGTTTCTGTTAATACATTTTGTAAATAAGTAATTTTTCTCCATCACTGATGGGTGCTGATGAGGTGGCACTGATGGACAGCAGCAATGGGCAGTACTAATAGCCAGCATTGACTGGCATCACTAATGGGCACTGATTGCTGTAAGTGATAGGCACTGATTGCTGGCACTGGTAGGCACTCATTTCTGACACTGGGGAAGCTTTATTGTAATCAGGGCACTGATGACCAGTGCCCTGATTACATATCTAGATGTCCCCTGCGAGGAAATGCCGCTGATCGGTTCTCCTTGTCGCGCACTCTGTCAGTGTGAGGTGAGAAGCGCCGATTACCGGCATCTCCATGTTAACATTTGACTGGCTGTGATTGGACACAGCCGATCACATGGTTAAAGAGCTGTGGCACAGAGATCGGGGTCATGCCATGTCCTAGCAACATGGAACGGCCTGGATCGCTGCGCTGTGCACAAGAACGGCCATTCTGGGACGGTGTCGTATGACGGCATCCCAAAACGAGAGCCACATCACCCCACTGTCATTTGGCGGCAAGCGGTTAAACAATGTATTGACAGTCTTGCCGGTTAATGGCTCTCCTTTCCTCACACAAAGTGTAAGAGGAAATGACTGCCGATAACCAGCAAGTCTGTGTAGCGGATGACATTTGGGATCAAATGTCACACGCATTGTAAATTTAGTTTTTGCCTCAGGACTTTACAGTACTGAGCGTTAATTGTGTAGGTAGGCCATGATTGATGTTCTGCCTGGTCATGTGAGCGGTGAGGTCCACATGACAGGTTAGAACCAGGCCTGGTTGGATGTTTGGGTATGGCCCTCTCTGAGCCAATCAGCGGGAGTGCCGGGCCCACTGAGGAGTCTGGGAAGGGGTACTTAAAGAGATGTGGGTCACGTGTTCAGGGTTCCGGAGTTGTTCGAGAGACCCGTGTGGTCTGTTCTGGTTCCAGGACCGGGGTAGCCCCGTGAGGGGTCCTGATCACGGGGTGTTTGACATCCTGCAGCATGTTCCTGTCAGTGGCCCCTGATAGACCTGACTGGTCTGAGGTAGGGATCCGTCTGTTCCTGAGTCTCGGAGCCGGCTGGTCCGAGGCGCTGTAACTGAGAGAGGATTCAGAGTGTCCGGGTGTGCTCTCGGCTTGGAGGGGCACCACCACTCGTACAAGCGACCGGGGGGGACTCTTCGGAGGAGGGCCGACAAGTGGCATCCTGAGAAGTGCCTGGTTACTGAGTTGGGAAGGACATTGACGAGTCCACACTTTTCCAGTACCTCAAAGGAAGCGGGAAACCTTCCAGGTACGGTTGGAAAAAGATTCCTGTTTATCTTCAGTTGATTGTTCAAGTTTGAGTCAACGTGCTGACTGCCATGAACTCTGGCTGGAGGTCTTTTCAGTCTTGAAGTACCGAGCTACGAGTGGCTACTCTCTGGGTGAAAGTAGAGACTTTGTTAAACCTGCAGTTCAAGGTACCAGAGTTCTTCACCCGTGCCCTCTGTTCCCAAAGAGACTGTGTTTTGTGAAAGTTCTACTGCAAAATAAAACCTTTTGAAAGGACTTTATCTGTGTCAGTGTACAAGTCGTTGGGTATCAACCCTGGGAACCCCTAGACGCGGAAGAGCAGGCCAGGAGAAGGTAACCGGTAAGGCCATTAAGTCAAGGCCGCCCTGCAACGGGTTATGGCTGCTACATCTGTTTACATGTGATCAGCTGATTACATGGTAAAGGGCCACTGTGATTGAGCCTCTACTGTGATCAGCTGTGCCCGAAGGACTCAGCAGTCACAGAGAGCGATGGATGCACACCCCAAGGGAGGCAGGGTTTCTGGAAGGATGTCCATGGGTGCCCTCCCAGACTTGGAAACCCAAGGCTTGGATGAAAGAGGAGGGGGCCCTTATGGTTTCTTACACCCGGGCCATGAGGCTACCTTGACACTGGGGCAGAGGAGGCGTTTTTCAGGCGCTATATTTTAGCCCAAAAGTACCTGAAAAATACCCCAGTGTGAAAGGGGTCTAAAGGTTCTAGTTACGCCTCAGGTTTCAAGGTGTTGATTTGGCCTTCAAGTTTCATAGTTTCATAGTTAGTTAGGTTGAATAAAGACACCAGTCCATCCAGTTCAACCTGAGTGAGTGTCCACAATTGTCCCTATCCCTGTACATTGCACACTCACATCGGTCTCTACCCTCAAGGAGCCCACAATCCAAGGTCCCCATTCATATACTAGGGCCAATTTTGGACAGAAGCCAATTAACCTACCTGCATGTCTTTGGAATGTGGGAGGAAACTAGAGTACCCGGAGGAAGCCCACGCAGGCACAGGGAGAACATGCAAACTCCAGGCAGGTAGTGTCGTGGTTGGGATTTGAACCAGCGACCCTTTTTACTGCTAGTTGAGAGTGCTAACCACTACACCACTGTGCTGCCCGTAAGTTCTCCAAATCTCAATCCAATCGAGCATCTGTGGGATGTGTTGGAGAAACAAGTCTGATCCATGGAGGTCCCACCACACAACTCATAGGACCCAAAAGATCTGCTCCTGCCAGCTTGGTGCCAGATACCTCAGTGGGGACAGTGATAACACAAGGGAGTCCATTGATCCTCCATCTCCATCACTGGAGATCCTATGCAGGGCCATCTTTAATATTGATTGGACCCTGGGCAAAACTTTTCTTGGGCCCCTCCATGCAGTATTGCTCTCCACCTGCTCTGAGACATACAATAAATAGCAGCTAGACTCAAAATCAATTTACTGAATCAGATCAGGCAGCTATTGCGATTGGTTGCCAGAGGTTACAGTGTATCATTACCACTCACTGACAGGTTGCTAGAGGTTGCACCACACATTGCGGCTCACTGATTAGTTGCTAGAGATTACAGCACACGATTTCTGCTTGTTGATTGGTTGCTAGAGATTACTGTGGATATGATCTCAGGAGGGTATGTCAATGCTGCCGGTCGCTGCTATTTACATGTGAATGCTGCCACTATTTACATATGAATGCTGGTAATTTACATGTAAACACAGGGTCTGCCTCTGAGTCATCTGTACACAATAGGGCAGAGCTGAGCAGCATTAGCAGCAGCACTTCACACTGAGATATCAGGACACAGCACAGGACTAAATCCTCAAGGGACAAGGGAATTTAAACCAGGATAGTTGGCAAGTATGAGGCAGCTGCTTTGGGCCCCACAACAATGACAGGTCTCAGGGCAGCTTCCCCTTTTGCCCTGCCTTAAAAACAGCCCTGATCCTCTGTACAGACTGAAGAAATAGTCTGCAGGAACCAGAGCATCGCACCCACCATACACTGATCGCAAGCAAACAGAATAATAATACTAAATGGATATTTTATAAAAAGGGGTGAATGTATTTCTTTTTTCCCCAATACATTGAATCCTCCTTCAGGGTACCCTTTCCGGTATAGAGGGCGAGTGTTCGGCCGAGAACTGTCACCCCATCGGATAGTGTCCGCCTCGTACTTCGCAGGCGCAACGCTTGCGCAGTACGGAGGACAAGGAGACGCCGAAAGTCTCCGAAGATCAACAGCACCTGCGCACTTAATAGTACCTTCTGCCCTGAGTCCAGGTTCAAGCCCCACCAAGTGGACATACGGTATGCACTTAGTAACAGGGCCTCGCTGCGCTCTGCAATTTTTTATTCTTACCCTATATCCACTTGGATGGTGGGGCTTGAACCCGGACTCAGTGCGCAGGCTCCTTGTCCTCCGTACTGCGCAAGCGCAGTACAGGGCACTATCCGACGGGGGACAATATTGGACAAGACTCCGGAGTTGAGCAGGAAGGAAGAGAAGCCCTTATGAGGTAAGTGCAGTCCCTCCCGCATTCCTCAGTCCTCACGTCATCTCTCCCCGTCACTTCCCGGCCCTCCCCGCCGCCATTTTAGTTCCTGGAGAAGGCGGAAGAGCCGCCATCAGCTCGCTGTGCCTGTTGAATAATCGCAGTACGAGGACTGTGTGAGCTCCGGCCACCATCATGCCGTCCACCCCCCTCAGAGTGGCCGTGGTGTGTTCCAGCAATCAGAACCGCAGTATGGAGGCTCACAACATCCTCAGGTAACTACGAAGAACAGCTAATGGCCGCCACAGTCCCCTCCCCCGTACTGTGATATGAGGGGGCCCGGGGCCCTAGCCGAGAATTCAGTACCGAAAGGGAACTTGTCACATTTTACAGCAGGGGAGGACGTCTTATCTCAGAATTATGGAGATATAAAGTGTGTGTGACTCCATATGAGGGGCCTGTTAGGGCCCAAGGGAGGCCTGCACTTCTGTGGGGGGGAGCCTGACCCCTGACTGGGGAACATATGGGGGGGAGCCTGACCCCTGACTGGGGAACATATGGGGGGGAGCCTGACCCCTGACAGGGGAACATATGGGGGGGGGGGAGCCTGACCCCTGACTGGGGAACATATGGGGGGGGGGGGAGCCTGACCCCTGACTGGGGAACATATGGGGGGGGGGGAGCCTGACCCCTGACTGGGGAACATATGGGGGGGGGGAGCCTGACCCCTGACTGGGGAACATATGGGGGGGGGGAGCCTGACCCCTGACTGGGGAACATATGGGGGGGGGGGAGCCTGACCCCTGACTGGGGAACATATGGGGGGGGGGGGGAGCCTGACCCCTGACTGGGGAACATATGGGGGGGGGGGGAGCCTGACCCCTGACTGGGGAACATATGGGGGGGGGGAGCCTGACCCCTGACTGGGGAACATATGGGGGGGGGGGAGCCTGACCCCTGACTGGGGAACATATGGGGGGGGGGAGCCTGACCCCTGACTGGGGAACATATGGGGGGGGGGGGAGCCTGACCCCTGACTGGGGAACATATGGGGGGGGGGAGCCTGACCCCTGACTGGGGAACATATGGGGGGGGGGGGGAGCCTGACCCCTGACTGGGGAACATATGGGGGGGGGGGGAGCCTGACCCCTGACTGGGGAACATATGGGGGGGGGGGGAGCCTGACCCCTGACTGGGGAACATATGGGGGGGGGGAGCCTGACCCCTGACTGGGGAACATATGGGGGGGGGGGGAGCCTGACCCCTGACTGGGGAACATATGGGGGGGGGGGGAGCCTGACCCCTGACTGGGGAACATATGGGGGGGGGGGGAGCCTGACCCCTGACTGGGGAACATATGGGGGGGGGGGAGCCTGACCCCTGACTGGGGAACATATGGGGGGGGGGAGCCTGACCCCTGACTGGGGAACATATGGGGGGGGGGAGCCTGACCCCTGACTGGGGAACATATATATGGGGGGGGGGGAGAGCCTGACCCCTGTCTGGGGAACAGTGGGTTACAGTTGCATTAGTGTCATATAAAAAGGCTCCCTTGCAGTGGGGCTGTGTGCACTGGCAGGGTTAGGCCTCATTCACATATTACCATATGCCTGTGCAGGGCCGTGCTCTCCCACACAAGGAGGGAGAGGTGTTCATACATCACTTTGTCACCAGCCCCTTTCATGTCTCTTGGGACACAGCTGCCGCGTGAACATCTCCAGCTTTTAGTTTAACCACCTGCCAACCATGATATAGACGAATGACAACTACAGCGTGGTCATCAAGTCCTGCGAGGCATCTATTGACATCCTCCCAGACCTGCACCCACTGCAGTGTGCTCTGTGATCAGTGTGTCCTTTCTTCGGACAGCTGATCGAGGTAAAGAGCCAATCACAACAGCTTTTTACCAGGTGATTAGCTGTGTCCAATCACAGCTGATCTCGATGTAAGCACACTTGCCAGCTGGTAACTTGCAAGTGTGATGGGAGACCTCTACACTGATAATCAGTTCTGCATATTAGTGCAGCCTCATCAGCGCACATCGGTGAAGGGTAATAAATGTTGCAAACAATTTTTCTAACAGAAACTAAGGGCCCTTTCACACGTGCGGACTGTTCAGATTTGTCTCTCAGTTTTTTTCAGGCGGACCTGAACGGTTGCTCCGTACATCTCTATGGATGGACGGATGTCAGTTGACATCCAATCCGCTCCGCTAAATCCAGACGGATGAAAACCCTATTTTCCGTTCGTTTGGCAGATGGGATGAAAATGGACAGGCGCTTCGTTTTCATCCGATCCCCCTATAGAGGAGAGCGGAGCTCTAACAGGTCCCTCTCTGCACAGTGTGCAGAGACAGACTTGTCATCTGCTGCCTCAACAGGGATCAGCGGATCCATCCCTGCTGAGCAGGCGGATGTCTGAGAATGGATCCACACATGTGAAAGGAGTCAAAACGTTTTCCGCTAAACGGGAAAATAAATAAATAAAACACCAGTGGTGATTAAATACCACCAAAATAAGGCTCTATCTGTATGGAAAACAATGATAAACCTTCCATATGGTTACAATGCTGCATGACCATGCAATTGTCATTCAAAGTGTGACAGCACTGAAAGCTGGCCTGGGCAGGAAGGGGTGAAAGTGCTCAGTAGGCAAGTGGTTAAAGAGATAATTCAGGCCAGGCTGGCCCAAACAAACTTCCCCTCTCTGACGTGTGGCGCTGTAGAAACTGTATGCAGCTGAGGCCACACGCAGTATACAGCACTGTGTTCCTGGGTGTGAGGGGAGATCTCCCTGTTTTGTGCCTGGAACAATATAGAGTCATTACTCAGTGAATACAAAGTTTCCCCTAAATGGCTGAGTCAGAGATTGGCAGAGTCAGAGAGGCGGGCTGGTATCACAATCTCTGACTCAGCCATTTAAAGGAAGCTTTGTATTCACTGAGTAAATACAAAGCTATTTGAGTGGCTGACGCTATATTATTCCAGATATGAGACACAGGTCTTCTCTCACACCCAGGAACACAGTGCTGTATATGTGGCCTCAGATACATACAGTTTATACAGCGCTTCCAGCGGCCACACATATAAGAGAGTTCATTGGGGCCAGCTTGGCCCAAATGAACTAATTAAACTAAAGCTGAAGATCATCTTTGAAGTGGTTCTAAAGTCAGAAGGTTTTTTTTTAATCTATGCATTACGATAAAAAAAACCTGTGTGTAGCAACCTCCCAAATTCCCTGAGCCCATCTCTTCATTGATGCTGTAGGAAAGACTTGGCTGCCCTGTAAACTCCCTCCTCATTGGCTCAATCAGCAGCAGAGTGCCATTGGTTTCCGCTGCTGTCAGTCAGTGAGCCAATGAGGGCAGAGTGGGGGTGGGGCTTAGCCACGGCTCTGCATCTGAATGGACACATGAAGCTGTGGCAAGCTGCTGTGGGAGCACTCAGCAGGAGGGAGGGACCAGGAGTGCCAGTGAGGGACCAGAGAGGAGGAGGATTGTGGCTGCTCTGTGCTAGATCACACCAGATGCAGGTCCTTTCAGTTCCGTGCGCTTCTTTACTGCACTAAAAAATGCATGCACAGTGTTTTCCATGTATTCCAATGGCTCTAGGTCACACCATGCATTCGGTTTCCAGTGCAGAAACTGACCGGAAACTGACTGCATGGTGTGAACTAGAGCCATTTTTAGTTCAGAAAAAAGCGCACAGAACTGCATCTGGTGTGAACTAGCTCTCACACATGTCAGGTAAATATGACATGTTTATTTTAAAACAAGACTTTAGTATCCCTTTATTGGCTTGTTTACATTTATGTGAACAATAAAAGGAGATATACTGCCCTCATCCTCTGCCCCTTCCCACAGCTAGACTAGTCCCTGCAGTGTCTGCACCCCCTCGCTGTAACAGTCTAGGGTTCTGACATCATCAAGACCAGAGCAGGGTCTAGCCCTCCTCTGGACGTGAGGGTGTCAAGTGGCATCGGGTAAGTAAAACTGCTTCTCCTCTCTTAGCCCTTGTACATACGGTCGGAAATTCTGATGGAAAATTTCAGATCGGACCGTGTTGTCAGATAATCTGACTGTGTGTGGGCTCCATCTGACTTTTTCCGTCGGAATATCTGACCAACAAAGTTTGAGAGCTGGATATCAAATTTTCTGACAACATAATCCGATCGGACTTTGTCCGATCATTTGTAGAGGATTCCAATCAGACAAAGTGCCACGCATGCTCAGATCAAATTAGGAGACCAAAGCTATTGGCTACTAGCCTGAACGTAGTTTTGTCATAACAAACTAACAGCATCACGTTCCGAACGATCGGATTTTCCGACAACTTTGTCCGACCATGTGTATGCATCACCAGTTTCGGACGGATTTTGTTGTCGGAATGTCCGACTGTGTGTACAAGGGCTTAGACAAAGCCATTAAACCTTTCACATCCAGACCCACAGGCACCAGCACCCACATCCATGAATGAAATACTTGTATAGCGCACAATGCGAACTGAATCGCCTATAGGCCATGCTGGTGCATGCAGGTCTCTGAATGCATGCAGTGAGTTCACACCCTCACAGATGTCATATTGGGACACAGTGGCTTTGTCCCAATAGACATGAATGGGAACTACCTGCATGGGAATGCAGGGAACACCTGTGCATCTCTCTGCAGGTAAACATGGCACTGCATGGGGCACAGGTGTGAAGGAAGCCCAAAAGGAGATGCAAGTCTCTGCTCCTTCCTATAGCATCTCCACCCCTGTACTGTAGCAGTTGAGGGTTCTGACTTTAAGACCAGAGCTGGGTCCATAGCTCTGCACTAGAGGGACAGTCCACTGGTGGAATGTGGGGAAGCTGAGGATCAGGTAAGTAAAATGGCTTCTCTTCTCCCCTAGAGAAATTGGCTATTAACCCTTTCAGTGCAGACACAAACCCACTGCAGGGGATCATTTATCTGCCTGGAATTGGGCTTTAAGGCAGGCTATTTCAATTCACAATCGCCCCCTCAAAAAATGCGCATATAATGCTTTGGTAACACAGCACACACTAATGCATACATTACTACAGCACAGCAGCATAAAACCTAGCCTGACTGGATTCGCACCTTTGCATGTTCGTTTGATTTTTGAAAACCTACATTGAGCCTCATTTACATGGGCAGTAAAAACAGGTGGTTGAGTTGCAATTTTACTGTCGCTTAAGGGCTTGTATACACTATTGGACGCTCTGAAAAGCGTTCCGCAGTGGGTGTTTCACAGGTAGTGAGGAAGTAACGTGTTGCCTATTCACCACTACTTGTAACTCCTAAAGCCAGCACCACTGGGCCTCCCCATTCAGTTGAGTGGGTCGTGTTCAGCATAATGAATGCAAGTGTACACAAGGCCTGAAATGCAACATGCAGCTGGAGGAGTTCATAGCACGTTCTGCAAGGCTTTGCTTTACCTTGGCGCACTGGGGTTGATTAGGCCCCTTCTTCACATGCGGAATGTTTTTTCCATTTTTTCATCCATCTGTTGACTGATGAAAAAACAGACATCAATGCATCTCAATGGAAAAAAGATGTAAATAGAGGATCATCTGATTTCATGAACATCCTTCCCTTTTTTTTTTTTTTTTTTTTTTTAATGGATCAAAGCCCCATTTTCTTTCCTCTTAAACGGACAAACGGTCCCTTTTTGCATGAAAGAATGTCTCCGGGACTCAAGTGGTTAAAGAGGAAGTAAACCCTGATGAGTTTACTTCCTCTTTTTTTCCCTGCAAAGGTAAAGCATAATGGACTACTATGCATCGCATAGTAGCTCATTATGTGTCACTTACCTGACACAGGAGCCAGCGAAGTCGCCGCTGTCCCCTGTAGTCCGCCGCATCCATGTTGCTGGTGGCGTCTCGCAGCTCCGACGAATCACAGCGGCGCAGCCATGATGACGTCACTCCCGCGCATGCGCAC